>NW_017671059.1:94901-184808 GCF_001879085.1 Nicotiana attenuata | reverse complement strand
ATTCTTCCCTTGTTCTTGTTTCTGATAGGACTCGGAGGAGGAGGAGGTGGAGGGCCCTTGGATCTTGTGGAGTAAGATGACGATGCCAGAATGCACAAACTAACCTTTGGGGAAGGGGAATGAAACAAAAAGTAAAAACAAAAAAGGTAACAAGTTAGTGTGGATCTTGAGGAGAAAGCATTGCAGTATTTAAACACATAGTGCAAGAATATAAATCGTATCCTAATTTGGGAGCCTCGTTGTGCCCGAGGTAGGCCTAGCGACAAATAAATTTGGAGAACTTATAATGCTAAATGCCTCATTTTATTGATGAAAAATAAGACGAATCCCAAAACGATACTAAATAACAGAAATAAAGTGTCACTAGTGGCCATAGGCCCTATTACATTTGCGAAGCAAAGAATAACTCCTATCTACTTGGTCCCAGAAGGACCTTCCCCAGACTCGGCAACGTTGGCTCCTTCGTACAGCTCTCCTAGCTCGCGCAATCCCAGCAGCAAATAGGCCCTTGCCAGATGTCCGCCTTCATTTCCTTCAGCAACCCGGCAATCTTCAACTCTCTTTAGAAACTTCTTTTCCAGCTCCACTATGCCCCGCTCCAAATAGTTTAGACGTTTGTTGGCGCTGACAGCCATGTCTTTCCATTCTCCGATTAGCTTTTGGTTGGCTTCTTGTATTTCCCGGTGCTCATTTTCACATTCCCGCATCCTCTTGCGCAGTTGGTTGTACTTCACTTGCGCTTCCGCCTTTTCATCAATGATCCTGTGACCTCGAACAAATCCGGGCTGACCCAAATCGTTGTGATTGTCTTCCAACCAGCCTAGGTAATGTGGAGTACAACCAGCATGGTAGCGATCTGGCTCAATGGTGTCTTTTCCTAAGACAATCTTGCTATGCCACATATACTGGGCCTCGCACCTGTACAGGCTGTCGTCATCCTGGAAGTCGGCTCGAAAGTGGCTCATCTTGTCGACCCTTGGTATAACCTGTCTTCTACCTGCCTGTCTCATTACCCGAATAAGGACATATGGGTAGGTCCCCCTCAAATCGATTAGTAACAGAAATGGCGCATCCCTAGACCGTATGATGAATTCTTCAGTAGGGAACCATTCAAACATCCATTGTACCCGATCTTCAGTAAGATTGTCGAAGAATTCGACCCATTCTCTAGCATTCTCCGGTTGGGCGAACATGTTGGGCATATAATTCATCCGCTTTGGGTGACGAAAAGCGATATGATCATCCCAGTCTCTACGATGGATTTCCTGTCGGTATTCACCCCTTTGGAGATGTTCCATGAGCCATAACTGGAGTAGCAAATTACATCCCTCGAAGTGTTGGGCCCCTTGTTGACATTTTTGTAAGGCACAGTATATTTTCGCAATTATCATGGGCACAAGGCTGAATGGCTGCCCGTTGATTCCTTCCATTAATGTTTTAGTGACCATGGCCAATCTGGTGTGGATTCTGGCTTTCTTTGTTGGAAAAACTATCATTCCCAAGAAACAGAATATAAACACGAATACCCTTTGGTGGATGTGCCCCAATGAGGTGATGGCAAATTCGTCTGGATAGGTACGGTATGACTTGTTGTGGCCGTATCTTTCATACAAATGGTCGAATGGAATGTAAGACTTCTCCAAGAATGTCAAATCGGGATTCTTCTTTAAACCCATCATCTTAAGAAAACCCCTACCCTTACGATTTTCTGGCATTAGCAAACCCGGAGTCTCCCATGGTATCCCAGCTAGCCCTCCTATTTCCTTAAGTAAAGTTGTCATTTCTATGTCCCCGAAGCGAAACACCGATCTATCACAGTCCCAAAACAAAGTTGCAGCTTCTATGATCTTGTTGTTAGGCTGAATGTCTAGGAGAGAAGGTAGGCTTCCTAGATATTTTCTGACAAGAGCTTGATCACTGGAGTGCAAATCTTTCCACCAATTCAACAGCTTGGGGTGGATGTTGGTGACCATGCCGAATCTGGGGACTTCGTGCCTCATTTTCTGCAAAACAAAAGGTTAGACACTTTTCCCCCACCGGACTCGACTATTTAACGTCAATAATTAGCATAACAAAGCATTTAGTTCTCCAAATAAATGCATAGAACGTGGTAGCACCCGTTTGGGTTTCAAGGAAACCCAGTGGACTTTGGACAAGGCTATCTTAAAGAGTCATTTGCGGTACAACATAACTGACTCGGCCAAGTTTGACCATGATGCATGCACAATTTTAAAGAGAAATGGTTTCTATGGGGTATTAGACAAGGTACCCTTGAGCGGACAACTCAAGAGGGAAAGGCGCGAAACCGTCGCTACACTGTTGATCGACTGGTTTTACCGCAAATATGCCTTTGCCGGATTTAGGGGGTGATAATATCGGAAGGGCGCAACCACTCATTATAAGCGTTGCTAAGGGTCTTTTGTTTGGCACGAGTGGAATATGATGTTGAAAAAATGCAATACAATAATTAACAAACTGTCATGTACTTGCACGTTCATAAAGTAACAATAATTGCTCATAATTACAACAGTATTGAAGGAAAGCGGTAAAAGCATTAAAGAAAAGAAAACAAAGAGCCAAGTCAGTTTCGTAGTAGAAAAGATGTAAAGACATTAAATAAAGGAAATAAAGAAGCAATAGAGTCACAAGCAACATGAAATGATAAAAGCCTAAAAGAAGTCCCCAGCAGAGTCGCCATGCTGTCGAAGCCCCCTTTTTCTTTAAAAGGCGAAATCGGGCTTACGACATTTGGGAGGACAACTCTCTTCCCTTTTGGGAATTGGGTTTTGGAGTTTGAAGAGTCGCCACCTAATGATTAAGTGCATTAGGACACTAAGAAGCGTTTGAGTTGAATAACCAGAGTTTGGGTAAGGGCTAGAAATTATCTCGAGGGGAAGGTGTTAGGCACCCCTCAAGATCCACTAGTGTGGTTCCCGGCCATGCTACAATTGTGACTTTAAAGCAAATAAGCATACAAGACAATTTCACATAAAGACTGCAAGTAGGTATATATAACGGTTATTAAGCATGCTAAAATTTGAATAGGTGACTTCCTAGTTATTGGCAAGAATGTCTAAATGCAGAAAAATAGGATCAAGTAATGAATACAGATTATCAAACAAGGAAGGGAATGAGCAGAAAATTTTAGAGGAAAGGACAGTGCGAAAATTAAAGGGGGATTTTAATGACTAAAACGAAATGCAGAATTCTGAAAATTGACAATCTAAAAATAATTAAATAAGGGAAAAGGGTCCTAGGTTTGTAAAAATACATGGATCATCCACGCAACACCCGGTAACCAATCGTACGCGTGGTGTTATCGCGTGATCATCATCTCCATGTCTACCCTTTCCCACCCCGTTAAGGTATTAAAGCGCGGAATAGTATCGTTACTTATTGCATGCTATTACCCGTCCCGATCCTATCAGTTCCGTAGGCATTGGTACTACTAGTCCTAAAGGGAAGGGAATTAGGGCTTTTCAGAAGTTCAAGAAAGGATAAAAATCTAGGCGACAATCAAAACATATAGTCAAATAGGGGGAGACAAACAACAATTAGGGCTCAGACACCTCCTCACTTAAATGCAAATACATAGCATGACTTCAGATAGTGGTTAGGTCTTTAATTAAACTTAATGAAGGAAAGGTGGTTGATATATCACATATTTTCAGATAAGAAGTCCGAATTAGATTTTCCTGCTGGCTGTAATTATTGAAGACTGGTGTAGTTAATTAATTACCTAGTGGCTTGCCTTGGTGAGATCTGTAATCATGATATCTAAAAATGCAGAAGGCGTACTGATTTTAAAGAGTATTATTTATTTTAGAAACAAACAAAAGTTCTGCAGATGTTAAAACGACTTTACCACTGATTCTAGACTTACTAGCGAGATGGACGATTCAGATTCAGTTAGTTATTCCTATAGGCATGCTCTCTAAGCGTGATTGATTTTAAAACATTTGTAAGAGTGCATGATCCCTATAGACATGGTATCTAGAGTGCATTTTGTTATTTGGGCCTACAAACCGTTTGCCTAGTGATAAATGATGTGCATAAGTGCAGAAAACCCTATAGTCATGGTCTCTATATGCAGGCGTGAATAAACTTATGGACATGATCTCTAAATGCAGATGTGAATAAACTTACAGACATGACTTCTAAATGTAGGTGTGAATAAACTTATAGACATGATTTCTAAATGCAGATGTGAATAAACTTATAGACATGATTTCTAAATGTAGATGAATAAACTTATAGGCATGATTTCTAAATGTATAATGAAATGACCTATAAGCAGGATATCTATATGCAGATACACAAACGAAGATGATGTGATTACAGGAATAAAACCTAAAGCATGATATCTACCCCACATGCATAACATGAGAGACCCTCCCCATTTACTATACGCCCCATAGTTAGTACAAAGTTATTACAACTTGAATGAATCCAGAAAAAGTAAATTACATCAAAAAATTAAAATTCCAACCAAGGAGAGCCTAATTCAGACTCCTAGTCTGATACATGAAATAGACCAACTTCCAAAGAGTAGATTTCCAAAGCCTTTCTCTTATCTGGGATGTGTCAAAGTTCCAAGGAGCTTCACGAACTCCAAGCAGTGCTTACATCCCAAATACCATTACAGAATCATAGTGCAGTAGAAAGGCCATCCCTCAAATGTCCAAGTTCAGAGGGAGCTCAAGGTCCCAAAGTAAGGCTCATAGGAGGGGGGGCAAAACTTAGAGTCGAGGAGTAATTGTAAGTGCAATAGGGGGAGATTAGGGAAGGCCATGGTAGGCTGGTGGTCATGCCCAACAATTGGGATGCTGGCACACCCCTGACCAGCCTGTCAACTTTAAATTGGGGAGTTAGGACCTATTGAAGGTCGGGTTCAGCCCTGGACAGCAATTTGGGCTCTTCCAGGTCATGAACTTTAACTTAGCATACATAGGGAATGAGGGTTCATAATAGAATCAGGGTACAAAGAAAGAGCAGGCAAAGGGCATACCCAACAATGAGACATACTGGCACACTCTCCAGCCTAACTAGAGGCTAGGGGGTCAAAACTCAGTTCATGGACAACAATTCTTGTTGCCATGCCCTAAGTCCCCACTCACAAACACACAACGGGTAATGGGATAGGGAACAAGTGTTTACAAGAAAGAGAATCAGGCAGTAGCATATAGGCATATTAAGTTAAATGCTAAACGTTACAGAGAAAAGATGTAGACATGGATACAAGGACTGTAAATAAAACACATTGGGATGATACTGAAAAATTAGTTTAGGACATACCAGTTTCACAGAGGCAAGTAAAGAGAGAGCAGTAGTCTTGTAAAAGCCAAAGTGCAAACAAGAGGCAGGAATACTCTAAGTATGCCTTCAGAAGAGAATTGTGAAATTGTATAGTATGAAGTATGTTTTTAATCGTGTTCTCGTGTGTGTCTTGTGAAAGAGGGTCGTGTATTTATAGTGTGAAAGTCATGAGAAAATAAGGTAAGAAAATAATAGAAGCCTGATTGTCAATCAATTGTATAAGACTCCCCTTAATTAAGGGATTCATATTCTAACGGTACAAACTAATTAAGGAAAGAAATTAAACAAACCTGTGTGCAAAGTAGAAAATCAGAGGCAAGTACATGGAAGTTATTTAAGGACAGGGTCTTGACAGTACACGGTTTATGAAAATAAGGCAAGAGAATCATTTGACAGCCAGTAAATCACAAAGGTCTGAAATTTGGTATGAGTGAACCAAGTCGCAAAAATAAAGAAGGGTTTTACCTAAGCCAAATCATCTAGGGAATCAATAAAAGTTGGAAGGAAAATCAATCAAGCTATATTCAGAAGGAGGTTTACGCTAATTGCAAATTTAAAGACCAATTAGAGGAAAATTCATCATATATAAGGAGCATGTGAGTATGAAAGAAGAGTGTCGTGTAAATCAGCATAAAAATCCAGTAGAAGAGTTTTAGAAGAGTTTATCAAAAGTCAGAATCATATGAAACTCCGAAATTATCCTAAAAGAGTTGGTGGTTTTGAAATAAGAATCTCAGTTCAGGCAAATCACAAAAGAGAGCAAGCAATTGGATCAAAACATGTATAGCAAAGCAACATGCAATCACAGTAGAAGGATTCAAAGCACACAATGGCAAATACTGATAAGAACAACAGGAGAAACATGCTTAGAAGAAACCTAAACAAGGCTCAGTAGAAGGCAGACAAAGAACCATAAGAACTTAGCAAGTAGAAAAACACAAGAATCGCCGAAAAAGATATAGCAGAAAGCATATAGGAAAACACAGTATGACAAACATATAAGAACATGCTAAAATACAGTAGAAAAATCTACAAGACAATAGTATAGAAAACACAGTAAGGAAAGCATGCAAAAGATGATACGAGGACACAGCAGAGGCAAACACAAAGAAGAAAAATCATAAAAAGCTCTTAAACATTTTCCAGAAAATCCTAAATCGGAAAAGAAGGGTTTTGAAAGTAATTTTCAAAGGAAAATTTAGGGAAATCGTTTAAAAGTTCAAGTACAGCA
This sequence comes from Nicotiana attenuata, assembly GCF_001879085.1. Classification (NCBI taxonomy): domain Eukaryota; kingdom Viridiplantae; phylum Streptophyta; class Magnoliopsida; order Solanales; family Solanaceae; genus Nicotiana; species Nicotiana attenuata. The sequence continues at coordinate 178,261 of NW_017671059.1, read as the reverse complement.
TAGATACACAACGGATCTAAAAAGAATCGGAGAAAACCTCGTAGGGTTAGGGTTTAAGAGGAACCCTAGGATGAGAAACTTGGAAAAGGTCCGATCTAAGTCGGATAAGGTCGGAATCAGACTCAGGAGTCTAGGATATGCCGGAGCAGGGCCGGAGATGGCCGGAAACCTTGAATCGGTGAAGGTCTGGGTGAATGCCTTCGAGGTCTGGCCTCGAACCTTCAAGTATCAGGCACATGAGGGTAATATGAGGTGAGTATAGGTCGTCCATGGCCTGAGAGGCCATGGATTCCGGTGAGTCGGAGGTTGAAGAGGGTGGAGGCGATTATGGTTTTAGGAACATTCGAGAGCGTTTGAGAGGGGGAGGGTATTCAGAGGCGGCTGCCCGGTCGAAATGAGGGAGTTAGGTTAGGGTTGGGGGATTAAAAAAGGTAAGGAGTGATCGTGGCCGTTGATCAGGTTGATCAACGGCCTAGATTAATAGGGGTTTGGGTCGGGTAATATAGATGGGTAAATGGTTGGGGTTAAGTGGCATTGGGCTGGTCTGGAATTGGGCTAGAAATTGGGTCAATTAGGGGGTTAATTTAGGCTAAAATTGGAATACCAAATGGCTGTGATTGAATTGAAATGAGGCTAGCTTTTAAATAGTCAGTTTTACCCTTTTTATTTTTTATAAATAGCAATAATGATTTTAAGATCAAATTAAAAGCACTGAACTACTTAATAATATATAAATATTAATCCAAAAATACTGGAAATAATCTCATAATTGCAAAAATGCTGTTAATCGTAAAATAGGCTAAAGTTGCAATTACATGCAATTTTAGCTTTAAAAATACCAAATAAATTCGTAAAAATATGAAAAAACTACCTTAATTATATTTTGGTGTAAATATGGGAATAAAATAGGTTAATCACAAAAAGGATAATTTTTGGGGATAATTACTGATTTTGTATAGCCAAAATGGGCAATAAATCGATTTTAAAATCTTTAAAAATTAGGGAAAATACCAAAATTCTTGGGCATGCTTTTATATGCATACACATGCTATTTTGAAAGTATATTGAGTATAAAAATACATAGGGAAAAATTGGGTATCAACACACTCCTGAAAATTTCATAGCAGAATTCCCCTCATAATGGCCGCAATAATATTCTGAAGTTACTCCTGATGTCTGCCGTACTTGCAATCTAGCTTTGCGCACTCCAGTCAAAAAATTCATATCTCGAGCTAGGAGACTCCAAATTGCGATCCGTTTGTGCTGTTAGAAAGTAAACTCATAGAGCTGAAACACATATGAATTTCACAGTATATCTCCTTTCGGGCTGGAAACAGAAAATTCTCAAAATGCAACCTAACTGCAGTAAGCTTTCAGATTCGTGTAGTTCCGGCAAAAAGAATCGTATCTTGAGCTAGGAGACTCTAAATCACAAACGGTTTGTATTGCTGGAAATTAGACATCCAAACCTATAACATATAAAATGTTAGGCGCAGAACGTCTTCCTTATGGACCGCAGTAGTTTTTCAAAGTTGATCCCATCATCCGTTGAGCTTGCTTTCCAGCTCTATGCTCTCTGAGTTGTCATGTGAATGTTTTTTTTTCTTCTTGAAATTAACTCTACATTCTTGCGTGTAGTAAATTTAGCTATCCTGCTTCACAAATCTTATCTCTTCATTTATTTCTTTTGCAGACTCACAAAGAAGCTCAAAGGGTCTAGATATCAGATTGATGTGTCATACGAGATGCAGAGCCACCGCTTCACCAACTGTTGCACTTGATTTTCTGATAGTCATGAAGTTCATCAATGGCGGCTCCCGTGGTGATTGAAGATTTTTCAACAGAGACGACTTCTCATATATGGGACCTTCAACCAACAATTGCACAAGAGAAGCAAACTATCATGCTCGAGGCCTAACAACAAGATACGTGGTCAAGGGATCATCACAGCTACTGAAGGTAAGAGACGTACATTCAGAATGTCGTATAAAATACGGATACGTCGTACAAACTTGGAAAATCATTTAAGACGCGTCAATAACAAATCCTAGTTGGCGATCATTTTCATCGCTTAGGCTTTTGTATAGGATAATGTCTAATCCCTTTCGCCTCCACATTTTTGGATGTATCAACTTTGTAACATTGAAGCAATAAAATATCTTTTTACACTTCAACGCAAATCGTCTTCTTTTTCATATTTATATATGCCTCTCTACTTGAAAGAGTTAATGTGATGATCCTATAAGCCAAACTCCTTTTTTTTTGAAACTCATGCGACTGAACTTAGAATGAAACTCTAAGCTGCCTACGTACCTCAGTTAAGAGGATCAAGTCATAACGTAGTTTAGAGGGGTGAGTTCTTTTTTTTTCTTTTTTTTATGTCCTAATTTTTTTCCTAGGCCGCCTCTCATGAGGTTTTCAACCTAGCAGACTTTTTTTTTGATCTTGACTTTTGCCTAGGCCGGCTCTTTCGAGGTTTTCAACCTAGCAGGCTCTCTTGTTTTTTCGGGCCGTACACAGTTTAGACTGCGGGCCAGGAGTGTAGCAACATGCTGTTTAGGCTCATGCATCAAGGAGTGTTAAGATGTAACGACCCGATCGATCGTTTTGAGCTCTAGCGCGTCGTTCAACAGTTTTAGGTCATGAGCAGCTCCACTTCAGGTATTATGACTTGTACGCGTGGTCGAAATTGAATTTCGGGAAGTTCGGAGTTGATTTGAAAAGAGAATTCTCATTTCGGAAGTTTAAGTTGAAAGAATTGACTAAGATTTGATTTTTGAGTAAACGACCTCAGAATCGGGATTCGAAGGTTCCAGCAAGTTAGTATGATGATTTCGGACTTGGGAGTATGTCCGGATCGGATTTTAGAAGACTCGGGAACGTTTCAGCACCTATTGTGGAAGTTAACATTTTTGGAAGAATTTCATAAGTTTGGGTTGAAGTGCATTTAAGTGTTATCAATGTCCGTTTGGGATTCCGAGTCTGGGAATAGCTCCATATGGTGATTCTGGTGTTGGGAGCGCGATCGAAAGTGAATTCGGAGGTCCGTGGGTCATTTTGGAGTCATTTGTCTAAAGATAGAAATTTGAAGGTTTTTGAGGAGTTGACCGGAAGTGGAGTTTTTGATATCGGGGTCGGAATCTAATTCCGGAAGTTGGAGTAGGTCCGTAATGTCGAATGTGACTTGTGTGCAAAATTTGAGATCAATCGGATGTGATTTGATAGGTTTCGACATCGAATGTAGAAGTTTGAAGTTCTAAAGTTCATTAAGCTTGAATTCGGGTGCGATTCATGATTTCGATGTTGTTTGATGTAATTTCAGGCCTCGAGCAGGTCCATGTTATGTTATGGGACTGGTTTGTGTGATTGGACGGGGCCCGGGGGCCTCGGGTGTGTTTCGGGGTGGTTTTGGATGATTTCGGGCTGTTTTGGAAATAGCTGATGTTGGTGTCTGGTATTGTTCTTCGTGTTCGCGAGGAACCTCTCGCGTTCGCGAAGAAGGATTTGGCTTCAGGGACTCTATTCTTCGCGTTCGCGAAGAGATCCTCGCGTTCGCGAAGAGATCCTCGCGTTCGCGAAGAAGGAAATCTCTGTTGCACAGGTCTGACTTCGGAGGCTCATATCTCGCAATTTATAAGGAATTTGGAGATGATCCAAAAATGAAAGTTGCAGCCCTTTGTGTCTAGTTTTCAAACATATAAACCATTTAGCATTTGGATTTGTGTACGAAAAGATATGGCTGGTACACTCTAGGCTATCCGGAAAGATGAAGAAGAAATTTGTATTGCATAGGGCTGACTTTGGTAGCTTATATCTCAAAATCTATAAGTAATTGGGAGATGACCAAGGCATGAAAGTTGTAGATCTTGGTTTCTAGTTTTCAAAAAATTAAACCCGTAATTTGGAGTTATGTACAAAAAGTTATGGCCATTATACTAGAGGCTGTCTGAGAAGAGTTTGAAAAATAATTTTTGGGAATTTTCTTCTTCGCGAACGTGTTGGGGGTCTCGCGAACGCGAAGAAGACTCGTGTGGGAAGTGTATAAGTGTAAAGAAATGGGTTTGGCTCATTTCATCTCATTTTCTCCATGGGAGCCGACCTAGGAACGATTTTGGAGCTCCATTTTCATCTTCCATGTCAAGGTAAGTGATTCCCACCTATTGCAAGTTAATTTTATATCAAGATTTTAAAATGGAAAATCATGTAAATTAGTAGAAATTTTGGAATTTTGAAGAAAACCTAGAAAATTAGTATTCTTGGATTTTGACCACGATTTTGGGTATGAAATTAGGAGAAAATCATGTATTTGAGTTCGTGAGTTCATGGGTAAACCTTATCTTCGAGAAATTTCGGAATTCGGGCACGTGGGCCCGAGGGTGTCACGACCTAGATTTTCCACCCTCGGGAGTCGTGATGGCGCCTACTCGTAGAAGCTAGGCAAGCCAAATTTAGTTCTTTTCCTTTAATAAACAATCCTTTAACAATAATATTTAAACAATGAAAATCAACAATAATAAGCGGAAGTCTTAAATTTAAATAGCTAAGCAAGATACTGAATTCCAACATAATCTCTACCCCGGATCTGGAGTTACATACTCACGAACATCTAAGGAATACTAAATACAAGGTCTGAAAGAAACATAAATCTGTTTATCCCGAATACAAAGAGATGACAGTCTAATGTAAGGATAGAAGGGAGACGCNGCAAGCCAAATTTTATTACTTTCCGTTTATGACATAATCCCTTTTGACAATTCATGGCAACAATATATAAACAACGAAATTAAATAGTAGCGGAAGTCTTAACATCTTATAAAAACTGATTCAAAATACGGAATAGCCAATATATATGCCTCTACCCAGGACTGGTGTCACAATACTCACGAACTGCTAAGAAATACTAAATACAAACGTCTGAAAGAAAACATAAGCTGTTTGTCTCGAATACAATGAGGCAACAGGCTAAAAAGAGAGAATAAGGGAGACGTCGTGCCTGCGGACGCCTGCAAGGCTACCTCGGGTCTCACCGGACTGAAAGCCTGCTCCCACCCTAGTGCTGCTGCTGCTGCTCGAATCCTGGATCTGTGCAAAATAGCACAGAGTGTAGTATCAGCACAACCGACCCCATGTGCTGGTAAGCGTCTAGCCTAACCCCTGCGAAGTAGTGACGAGGCTAGACCAGACTACCACATAAACCTGTGCAATTCCATATATATATATAGCGGAATCGAAATACAAAACAGATAAAAAATATGGGAGGGGAACATGCTGTGGGGAGTAAAATAAATTCCAAATAAGAGTCTTCCAATAATAAAGGAATACAGCACAACTCAATAGTACGTAATGAAACAGAATTCATCCAGTGCACGGCATCACCCTTCGTGCTTTTACTCTCGTCCTCACCAAGCAATAACATGTGCACGACATCACCCTTCGTGCTTTTACTCTCATTCCTCACATATATCAATAGAATCGGCACGGAATAGTACATCGTGCGGCACGGCATCACCCTTCGTGCTTTAACACTCTTTCTCATAATAAGCAACAATGCACGGCATCACCCTTCGCGCTTTACACTCTTTCCTTACCATAAACAAACAGTGCACGGCATCACCCTTCGTGCTTTAACACTCTCCCTCACCCAATCAGCAATCACAAACAAGGGCAAGGGAAATAAATAAACAATAATGAAAATCCCGGCAAGGGAACACAAACAACAATTAAGAACCCGGCAAGGGTACAATATCAATAACCACAACGTCCCGGCAAGGGAATAAATCATCAACTCTTTCCTTTCTTTCACTTTCATTTCATAGTTCACATTATCACTTGAGCCGATGCTCCAAAGAGTTGCTTATCTCATATACCTTCACAAATTGTATTTCAACCCTAGCCAATGCTCTACGAAGTTTCAAGATCATAATTTCTTTCACAAGGTCTTTACAGCATATAGAAATCACCGTTTAAGCATGGAAGGCATAACAACAACCAAACTATTCGCAAATAAGGACTCACGGTCATGCTTGACACCAATGTATAGATACTCGTCACCATGCCTATACATCGTACTCAACAATTAGCAAGTTACAAATAAGACTCAACTCCTATTCCCTCAAGCTAGGGTTAAACCAAACACTTACCTCGATGCCTTGAACTCAACTCAAGCCTCAACTATGACTTTACCTCGTAATTCCACCTCCAAACCGCTCGAATCTAGCCATAAATTACTTAATTACATTAATAAACACAAAATGACTCAATTTGAATGCATAAAAATGAATTTCCCAAAGTTTTTCCCAAAAATTCCAAAATCACCCCCGGGCCCACGTGGTCAAAACCCGAGGTTCGAACCAAAACCCGGTTACCCATTCCCCCACGAACTCAAATATGTAATTTATTTTAAAATCGGACCTCAAATTGAGGTCCAAATCCCCAATTTATAGAAAACCTAGGTTCTACCCAAAAACCCCAATTTCACCCATGAAAATCCTTGATTTTAAGTGGAAACATGTTAAATGATGTTAAAGGTTGAAAGAATTGAGTAAAAATCGACTTACAATTGATTTGGGATGAAGTTTGTTCTTGAAAAATCGCCTATGGTGTTTGGGTTTTGAAAGAATGGTGAAAAGTGATGAAAATTCGACTAAGTATAAAATTTGCTGGGCTGCGGATATGGGAATTGCGAAACAGGGTTCGCAATTGCGAACCCTGCAGACATGGGAATTGCGAGAATTATGTTCGCATTTGCGAACTCAGGCAAAATGGGGAGGGATCGCATTTGCGAGAAAAGCCTCGTATTTGCGAAAACTGGGCATCCGCATTTGCGAAGGAAAAGGCCGCATTTGCGATCAGCTGCCCAGGGCCCATCTTTGCATTTGCGATGAGAAGCTCGCAATTGCGAGTTCGCATTTGCGAATGCTGGCTTCGCAAATGCGAATCCTGCAGAACTGAGATACCAGATTTCTTCCAAGTTCAAAAATGCACTCCGACACCTATCCAAAACTCACCCGAGCCCTCGGGGCTCCAAACCAATTATGCACACAACCTCAAGAACATCCTACGGACTTATCCGTGCGATCAAATTGCCAAAATAACATCATATACATCGAATCAAGCCTCAAAACTCATGAATTCTTCCAAAATTTCATAAAACATAAATTTTCCATTTAAAGTCCGAAACACGTCAAACGACGTCCGTTATCAACCAAATTTTACAGAAAGCGCTTAAACCATATATAAGACTTGTACCGAGTGTCGAAACCAAAATACGAGCCCGATACCACAGTCTTTTAATCAAATTTTATTTCCAATTTCCTTAGTAATTTCAGAAAAACAATTTCACAGAAAAATTTATTTCTCGGGCTCTAGACCTCGGAATTCGACTCCAGGCATATGCCCGAGTCCCATATTTTTCTACGGACCCTCCGGGACCGTCAAATCATGGGTCCGGGTCCGTTTACAAAAAATGTTGACCGAAGTGAAATATATTCATATCAATATCAAAATTTAGCATTTTTCACATAGAATTCATATTTAAGCTTTCCGGCTATGCGCCCGGACTACGCACGCAAATCGAGGCAATCCTAAATGAGGTTTTCGAGGCCTCGGAAGCACGGGATGAGTAAGAAAACAAGTGATGACCCTTTGGGTCGTCACAGAGGGCGTTTTTGTCAACTTTTCGATCGGGGTTAGGAATTGCTATACATTGGATTGTAATGAGTAATTGAGCATATATTAATGGATTTGCATAATTATTGGCTAGTTTTGGGGCATTTTGCATCGATTTGAGTCTTCGGAAGGGCGTGGAATGCCGGTTATGGATCTTCGGAGCAAGGTGAGTCTCTTTTCTAACCTTGTAAGAGGGAATTGTCCCCATAGGTGAGTTAATTGGTTATATGCTCCTATTTGTGGGGGGCTACGTACACACGAGGTGACGAGAGTCCGTGCGTAGCTACTATTATGCTATTGTCCGGGTAGTCTAGGACCCAAAAGCATGCTATACTTGGATTATTTGTAAACTTATTGACAATTGAATTGCTTAAATCACATCGAAGTAGTAAATGAATTTCTAAAAAGATTAAACTTCATTTTCTAAAATCTTTCAAGAAGAATATGCCTTTCTTTGGATAATTGTTCCTTGTTGACTACTTGATTGACTGTCTGTGTGTGTTTAATTTCGGAACGGGCCGAACGCCTCGGTAGATTAAATAGATGCATCTATGGTTCGCGCCGTTCGAACCTCGGCAGTGCATAATTTATTTTCTGTTGGATCGGGCCGTACGTCCTCGGCATGATATGCGCATGCTTGTATTGCTTACCTTGAAACTTATTGAAGTTGATATTGCCTTTCATGGCCCTATATAAATTTATAAAGATAATGAAAATTAAATCTTGGAAATTTCCTTGTTAATTGAGAAGGTGTTACCGGCTTTCTGGCTTTATGAGTTATAATTGTTAGATAAATCCATGTTTTCCTCACATTTTCACCATATTATTATTGGACCACTAGCAAGTGTCGAAGTCGACCTCTCGTCTCTACTTCTTCGAGATTAGACGGGATACTTGCTGAGTACACGTTGTTTTCGTACTCATGCTACACTTGCTGTGCATTTTTATTGCACAGGCACATGTACTTCTAGTGGCCTACTGGGCGTAGCAGCGTGGATGATACAGAGACTAGGTGAGCTGCATTTCTCGAGGCGACCTGCAGCTAGTATAGTCTGTTTCAGCGTATTGTATTTACTTTCTGTCCATTGTATTCTGAACGGTTGTTGTATTGTATTGCTTCCTAGAAATAGATCATGCACTTGTGACACCGGGTTCTGGAATGTTTTTGGATTATTCAATATTAAGTTTGTTAAAGACTCCATGGTTATTTCTGTAAATTTTATTATTTATTATTTAAATGTATAAGGAAAATGTTTTCAACAAACACTGAAATTGGAATTTAATTAAGTATTTTTAGTTGGCTTGCCTGACAGCGGTGTCCAGCGCCACCATGACCCTTGGTGGATTTTGGGTCGTGACAACATGGTATCAGAGCACTAGGTTCCCTTAGGTCTCACGAGTCATGAGCAAGTTTAGTAGAGTCTCGCGGATCGGTACAGAGACATCTGTACTTATCTTCGGGAGGCTACAAGGCTGTTAGGAGTACTTCCCTTCTTGATTCCTCATCATGTGATTTGATTCCTTGAGGCTTATGCTCTTGTTTCCTTCCTACTCAGTCTTACGCGATGCGAACCTCTTGTTATAAATCGAGAATTGAAGAATTGTAATGGTACTATGAATGTGGTGCGGGGTGTTTCTCCCTATAGGGTTGTTTGAGCTATTATCGTCGCCTTGTGGAAGGATATTCTATTGTTTCAGCTCAGTAGCGGTACTTTTGAGAGCTCGAGGCTAGGCACAAGTTGCCATGATGCTTATGAACGATTGTTCCGCAGTATTGATATGATGGTAGGATGTTTGCCTACATGTCGGGGCAGTGAATGACTTGAAGGAGGGTTTACTCAATGCATGATCTAGAGATTCGGTATTTTATTCCCGACAGGGGAAAGATAATCGGGCTGAGAATGTTCAGGTTTGGGTTGATGGGGTAACGAGATTTGGTAATTGCGGGCGTGGTGGAATTTTTTTCTATGATGAGGTGTCGTTGTCCTTATTGAATGTACTAAATTTGCCGGTGTTATGATCTTCTACAATTCGCCTTTGGAGAAGGATATTGCAAGACAGTATTGAAGATGCGACGGTCAGAGATCGCAGGGTGCGGTGGTTCAGGATTGAGTCGATGTTTCTAATGTCGACGACTCGAGAAAGATGATCTTCGGAAAGGTTTAAAGTTAGTAGCGATTTGTGGGTTCAAGTGCTACAAAGATAGATTTTATCTAAGGCAACGAATGGGCAGCAAAGTATGAGGATGAGCATATGGGGAGTGTCAGGCGGTGGTTAAAATTTCTAGAAGGCCGAGTATAAGAAGCAAAGGTCGAGTAGGCAGTTAAGGGATGAGTTCCGCCAAAGTGGGAGAGTGGCGGAGTTGCATATGGGCATCGTGGTAGGACGGCTATGCACCTTAAGGAGAGTTTGGAATGACTTGGAAATTATAGTGATTGGTGATTGGGGTCTATGGATTTAAATCGAATTATGGGCCATTATGCGGCAGGAGATTTGGTATAGTGGGGAGGAGCTGCTTGAAATGAATAAGGATATAACATAACTTTGAATTGGAAGGATGTTGCCGCACGTTTAATTAATGTCCACGAGGGGTGAATGGACTTGTGCAGCTGGAGAGTGAGCTCGGACTCAGGATGGGTTATTGGTGTCGTAGTGATTGTACCCCATGCAGTAGCGTTGGAAGATGTCGGGAAGTGATTTCCACAGGTGGGTTATTCCCTGTGAGCAGGTTAGCGGTCGCGTGGTTGGCGAAGCTTCTGAGAAGAATTCTATTGGTTATACAGCGAAGAGATCGGTCGTGCGAGTGTGGTTGATGATTCAGGATATAAAAATGGGGTTTACAGAAAGATTCTGATAATTTTGGCGGTTGATTGCGCAAGGTTAGTCAATAAGAGATTGAGAATCCTGGTGAATTCCAGAGTTGTGTAATAGTGGCTTCAAGCTAAGTGGGAGAGTCCCACCGCCTATGATTGGGTTGCATGGTTAACTACTTGCGAGGTTTCCAGTTATTAGCATGTTGATGGGTTATTTCAACTACGGGAAAAGAACATAAGTGGTAATTCGAGCAAAGGAATTGTTAAAGGTGTACTATGGTTGGCCTGATTGGTCCATGTTCAAACTTGGGGAAGGATTCGAGATTTATGCCTTGTATAGATGCGGGCTTCAAGGGAAGTGATTCTGCCGGGTGCTTTCATGTGCTAGAAGATATATGGAGTAGATTATATTCGGGGCCAAGTCAGAGCGGGTGGCTCTCAACAACAGTACTAATGGATTCAAAGGGGTAAAGTGTGGTGCCTAATGATTTCGAGCCTATGGGTACGTTTGAGAATCAAGCTTTTGCAGCAGCTTATGAGAAGAGGCCCAGAATGTTCTAGGATGTTTTGACTTGCAGTGTAGCATTTGGGAGGAAAACGAGAAAAGGCTTCGGATTCGTAGAAGGATTAGCAGAATGGGCATATCAGTTGAGGGTGCGAATGTGCGCACAAGGAAGGTATGAAATGGTTCGTGGGATTCGAGACAGCATGGTCTCGTGATTCAAGGTCACTCGGGGTGAGTGCGGATGGAGTGTGTTATGTATTTAATGGAGTTATTATTATTTCTAAGGCAAGCAGGGTAAACCGAAAGATGATAGATTGGTTAGCCATAGTTGAGTTGGCATGTTGGTGGTAGAGATCAGTCCCTTCAGCGTGATCAAGTTATGCATGTGATTTGTGGCAGTACGTGTGAGGCTTGTCGGCCGCCGTAATTGATGTTATTCAGAGGCATTCTACTGTTATGGCCTGTTATGTGGAGGCGGATCCCGGAAGGGCTATGGTGTCTTAGACCACTACTTAGAGATTTGCATATTCTACGGTTATGAGGATTCACTTGTGTGTTGCTATGGTTCTCCTGAAGTGAGTTAAGTGAAAAGTTTTTATATGATGAAGTGTTAATCTATTAGTAGTTTCGGAGTTATGATGAAGATCGTATTCTATCGTATATTGGCATGTTGGGGTGCAGTGAGTGGTATGGAATTTGAAGTGAGGATCAATGTTGCAGTTCGGTGTTGGCAAGGATGTCACGAGCTCGGATGAGCAGGAAGAGAGTTTCGATGTTTAAAGTAAGTTGGTGTTGTCTTCAGCATCACCTGAGGTCGGTGTTTTGTTAAAGAGGCTTTGCACCCTGGTTAAGGATTCTTGATCGCTTTACAGTGTTAGTGCGGCTGGTGGTTTGGGTGTACAGACCTGTTATTTATTATGGAAGGTTGTGGGAGCGTGTCCCATGGGAAGGTTGTATAAGTGTGGCACGTAGTCACTTGATTGATTGAAGAAGTTAAACCAAGTATAAAGATTGCAGTGATGTCGTTAAATTGAGAATTGATTCCTGGAGGGCACTCGGTTTATTGGGTTGTGGACTGTGGAGGATTACTCCGGTTATGATGGTTGTTCTTGTGTGTAATAGGAAAAAAGGGGTTATTATGGACCCAGGAAGAGATTATTGGCCTAGTTCGGTACGATCAGAATCGGCTTGAGGTTTGTGAATGGATTTAAATATGAATATGGGCTCTATATCAGGCCAGTTGTGTTCATTTCAACAATACGCTCTTTATGGAAGGGTAGTCGGGGTGTTATTTCGTTGTCAGCTATTTCATGTAATGATGTATTGCGCCGTGCGAGTTGTGAGACGGCTTGGTGAATTTCTTATGTGTTGAGGTTCCGCGTAGAGATGATGTTATATAAGCTGGATGGCTCTTGAGATTCAGATCGTATATCGCACCTCAGTTGTGCTTGAGTTTTGTAGCTTATAGCGCTATATGTTCCCTCAGGGATAGTATTATGCACTTAGCGTGTTTATGACCGATATTCGGTATTTTGTTGTAATGAGCAATCTAGCTCGATGTGCATCTCCTTAGGTGAGTGCTATGTTATTTGGATCGGTTTGCGCGCCGCAATAGTGTGATGTTGAGTATTGTTTTTCTATATGTTAGTTTTGTATGCATTGCTTCCTATTTTCTAAGGAAAGTCCATATTAGTGCGTGAGTTGAGTAGTTCCTTCTAGAGTTCGTCTTCCTTCAGTAACGCGTTCGAATTGGCAGCCTATTAGCACGTTGTGGCATCATATGAGACTTTTGATCATGACCGGGGTGGCTTATTGACTGAGCAGTTTGTACTGGGTGAGACGAGATTATTGGATCTAGGATCAGTGCAGTCGAATTATATGAAGTATATTAAAGAGCAAAGATCATTATTTGGTTCAGAATGAGGTAATGGTTCTTGTCAGAAGTATAGACTCAATGATTTGTTGACTCGGCAGTTGGTTATGAATTTCTACCCATCTCTTCCGTCGTGGCAGTATTGCCAGAGTTGGAACAAGACTTATATATACCATGAGGTGCATTGTGAGCATCAGATTTGGAAAATGTCAGTTATTATGATCAGAGAATGTTATAATGGTCCTGTGAATGATGTGGTACATGGTGAGAATTCAGCAAAGGCATGCAATCATGTTCTGGTACCTCGTATAGTGATTGGTACGGTGTTCATATATTGAAAGCAGGCCTGGCAGAGAATTTCGGATGTTGGAATTGGGCTCTAAGCTTATTTGCTTGAATAAAAGGGAATATCTTCAGAATTGATCGATCTAATGTGCTCTACTGGGTTGTAGTAGCACGGGTAGGTGCACGAGGTGTTAAACAGTGACTTCGGACAACTCCAGCGCAGTTCTTAGCACGTTCGAGGACGAACGTATGTTTAAGTTGGAGAGAATGTAACGACCCGACCGGTCGTTTTGAGCTCTAGCGCGTCGTTCAGCAGTTTGAGGTCATGAGCAGCTTCACTTCAGGTATTATGAGTTTTACGCATGGTCGGAATTGAATTTCGGGAAGTTCGGAGTTGATTTGGAAAGAGAATTCTCATTTCGGAAATTTTAAGTTGAAAGAATTGACTAAGATTGGATTTTTGAGTAAACAACCTCGAAATCGGGATTCAAAGGTTTCAGCAGGTTCGTATGATGATTTCGGACTTGGGCGTATGTCCGGATCGGTTTTTAGAAGACTCGAGAACGTTTTGGCACCTATTGTTGAAGTTAGCATTTTTGGAAGAATTTCATAAGTTTGGGTTGAAGTGCATTTCAGCGTAATCAATGTCCGTTTGGGATTCCGAGTCTGGGAATAGCTCCGTATGGTGATTATGGTGTTGGAAGCGCGATCGGAAGTGAATTCGGAGGTTCGTGGGTAATTTTGGAGTCATCTGTCTAAAGATAGAAATTTGAAGGTTTTTGAGGAGTTTGACCGGAAGTGGAGTTTTTGATATCGGGGTCGGAATCCAATTCCGGAAGTTGGAGTAGGTTCGTAATGTCGAATGTGACTTGTGTGCAAAATTTGAGATCAATCGGACGTGATTTGATAGGGTTCGACATCGAATGTAGAAGTTTGAAGTTCTAAAGTTCATTAAGCTTGAATTGGGGTGCGATTCATGATTTCGATGTTGTTTGATGTAATTTGAGGCCTCGAGCAGGTCCGTGTTATGTTATGGGACTGGTTTGTGTGATTGGATGGGGCCCCGGGGGCCTCGGGTGTGTTTCGGGGTGGTTTCGGATCATTTCGGGCTGTTTTGGAAATAGCTGATGTTGGTGTCTGGTATTGTTCTTTGCGTTCGCGAGGATCCTACCGCGTTCGCGAAGAAGGATTTGGCTTCAGGGACTCTATTCTTCGCGTTCGCGAAGAGGTCCTCGCGTTCGCGAAGAAGGAAATCTCTGTTGCACAGGTCTAACTTCGGAGGCTCATATCTCGCAATTTTGTAAGGAATTTGGAGATGATCCAAAAATGAAAGTTGTAGCCCTTTGTGTCTAGTTTTCAAAAACATAAACCATTTGGAATTTGGATTTGTGTACGAAAAGTTATGGCTGGTACACTATAGGCTATCCGGAAAGATGAAGAAGAAATTTGTATTGCACAGGGCTGACTTTGACAGCTTATATCTCAAACTCTATAAGGAATTGGGAGATGAAAGAAACAAGAAAGTTGTAGATCTTTGTTTCTAGTTTTCAAAACATTAAACCATTTGTAATTTGGAGTTATATACAAAAAGTTATGGCCATTATACTAGAGGCTGTCTGAGAAGAGTTTGAAAAATGATTTTTGGGAATTTTCTTCTTCGCGAACGCAATGGGGGTCTCGCGAACGCGAAGAGGACTCGTCTGGGCAGTGTATAAGTGTAAAGAAATGGGTTTGGCTCATTTCATCTTATTTCTCCATGGGAGCTGACCTAGGAGCGATTTTGGAGCTCCATTTTCATCATCCATATCAAGGTAAGTGATTCCCACCTACTGCAAGTTAATTACTTGGATTAATATCAAGATTTTAATATGGAAAATCATGTAAATTAGTAGAAATTTGGAATTTTGAAGAAAACCTAGAAAATTAGTATTCTTGGATTTTGACCACGATTTTGGGTATGGAATTAGGAGAAAATCATATATTTGAGTTCGTGAGTTCATGGGTAAACCTTATCTTCGAGAAATTTCGGAATCCGGGCACGTGGGCCTGACGACATTTTTGCCAACTTTTCGATCGGGGTTAGGAGTTTCTATACATTGGATTGTAATGAGTAATTGAGCATATATTAATGGATTTGCATGATTATTGGCTAGTTTTGGGGCATTTTGCATCGATTCGAGTCTTCGGAAGGACGTGGAACGCCGGTTATGGATCTTCGGAGTGAGGTGAGTCTCCTTTCTAACCTTGTTAGAGGAAATTGTCCCCATAGATGAGTTAATTGGTTATATGCTCCTATTTGTGGGGGCTACGTACGCACGAGGTGACGAGAGTCCGTGCGTAGCTACTATTATGCTATTGTCCGGGTAGTCTAGGACCCAAAAGCATGCTATACTTGGATTATTTATAAACTTATTGACATTTGAATTGCTTAAATCACATCGAACTAGTAAATGAATTTCTAAAAAGATTAAACTTCATTTTCTAAAATCTTTAAAGAAGAATTGGCCTTTCTTTGGATAATTGTTCCTTATTGACTACTTGATTGACTGTCTGTGTGTGTTTAATTTCGGAACGGGCCGAACGCCTCGGTAGATTAAATAGATGCATCTATGGTTCGCGCCGTTCGACCCTCGGCAGTGCATAGTTTATTTTCTGTTGGATCGGGCCGTACGTCCTCGGCATGATATGCGCATGCTTGTATTGCTTACCTTGAAACTTATTGAAGTTGATATTGCCTTTCATGGCCCTATATAAATTTATAAAGATAATGAAAATTAAATCTTGGAAATTTCCTTGTTAATTGAGAAGGTGTTACCGGCTTTCTGGCTTTATGAGTTATAATTGTTAGATAAATCCATGTTTTCCTCACATTTTCACCATATTATTATTGGACCACTAGCAAGTGTCGAAGTCGACCTCTCGTCTCTACTTCTTCGAGATTAGACGGGATACTTGCTGAGTACACGTTGTTTTCGTACTCATGCTACACTTGCTGTGCATTTTTATTGCACAGGCACATGTACTTCTAGTGGCCTACTGGGCGTAGCAGCGTGGATGATACGGAGACTAGGTGAGCTGCATTTCTTGAGGCGACCTACAGCTAGTATAGTCTGTTTTAGCGTATTGTATTTACTTTCTGTCCATTGTATTCCGGACGGTTGTTGTATTGTATTGCTTCCTAGAAATAGCTCATGCACTTGTGACACCGGATTCTGGGATGTTTTTGGATTATTCAATATTAAGTTTGTTAAAGACTCCATGGTTATTTCTGTAAATTTATTATTTATTATTTAAATATATAAGGAAAATGTTTTCAACAAACACTGAAATTGGAATTTAATTAAGTATTTTTAGTTGGCTTGCCTGACACCGGTGTCCAGCGCCACCATGACCCTTAGTGGATTTTGGGTCGTGACACATGACTTGCAATTTAGGCTCGTACGTCGAGGAGCGCAGGTGACTTTCATGGGAAGTATTTCTTAGGAAATTTTCCATTGATCAGACCAACTCTAAGACCATCCTTATCAACGATTTTGCATGCGCCACTTGAATAGGCTTCCTTCACAACATATGGCCCATCCCATTTTGAGTTAAACTTGTCGCCTATGCATTTGTTGAGGATTATGGGTCATCGAACCGCTGGGACTAAGTCTCCCACTTGGAATGATCGTGACGACACTTTCTTGTTGAAGGCTCTAGCTAGTCGAGCTTGATAGCACTCCAATTTTTGTTGCACTTCCAATCTTTTCTCATCCAATGCCTCTAACTCTGCTAAGAGAAGTTGAGCATTCTCTTCAGACGTGAGCCCTTCTTGGATTGCGTTCCGAAATGATGGAATTTGTTGCTCCAACGGAAGGACTGCTTCTGCTCCATATACCAAAGAGTAAGGAGTTGCTTGTGTAGCAGTTCTGAAGGTTGTCCGGTATGCCCACAGCGTCACCAATTTTCTCATGCCAGTCTCTCTTGTTCTTTGCAACCACTTTCTTCAAAAGGTTAGCAAGTGTCTTGTTAAAAGCTTCAGCAAGGCCATTGGCGGGTGCATTACAAATTGAAGACTTATGTTATTTGAAACCGAACTTCTCGCACAGACTCTTTATGAGCTTATTGTCAAATGGCGTTCCATTATCAGTAATTATGTATCTTGGTATGCCATGCCTAAAAATTATATATGACTTGATAAAATCGACAACGATTTCCTTTTTCACCTCCTTGAGTGGAATAGCTTCAGCCCATTTAGAGAAGTAGTTTGTCGCGGCCAATATGTAGATCTGCCCCTTTGATGACTTT
Organism: Nicotiana attenuata; assembly: GCF_001879085.1. Taxonomy (NCBI): domain Eukaryota; kingdom Viridiplantae; phylum Streptophyta; class Magnoliopsida; order Solanales; family Solanaceae; genus Nicotiana; species Nicotiana attenuata. Next base: position 160,830 of record NW_017671059.1, on the reverse strand, counting down.
GGAAGTGGCCAAACAACGTCAAGTCCCCATGCATCAAAAGGCCATGAAGCTACAGTTGGATGAAGAGGCTCTGGAAGTTGGTGGATGTAGTTGGCATGAAATTGACATGCTTGACATCTTTTGGCATGATCCATGCAATCCTTCACCATTGTCGTCCACTAGTAGCCCATCCTCTTGATGCGGAAATGGAGATTGGGACCAGATTGGTATGCTCCACATGAGCCAGAATGTGCTTCCTCGATCGCTTGACGAGCTTCTTCTTTGTCAAGATATCGTAAGAATAGTCCTTCAAAAGAGCGGCGAAACAATGTCCCCTTATAGAAGATGAATCGTGGTGCTCTTCGTTTGATGTCTGTTCTTTGTCGCGGATCTTCAGGTAACTTTCCATGTTCAAGGTACTCTATTAGTGGTTGCCTCCAATCTTCTTCTTCAATCACTCGAATAGATGTGTGATGTCTTTCGTTGATTTGAAGATTAAGAAGTCTAGGAATAACCCATCGATGACACACATATACCTTTGTTGACTCATTCTCTCCAAGTGCCATCGTTGTGGCTAAGTTAGTCAAAGCATCAGCCCTGCGATTTGCTTCTCTTGGGATATGTTTTAAGAACACTTGGTCGAACCTTTCAAGTAAAACAGAAGCATATTGATGGTATGGCAAGAGATCTTCCTTCTTTACCTCGTAACTTCCCAAAAGTTGGTTGGCGATCAGCTTAGAGTCGCCATAGATCTCCAACTGTAGAATCTTCATATCTAATGCCATTTCGAGACCGATGATCAATGCTTGGTACTCTGCGGCATTGTTGAAGCATGTTTCACCTAAAACAAAGGAGAATGGCAAGACTTGTCTTTCTGGAGAGATCAACACAGTACCTGCCCCCGCACCGTTATGACGTGCAGATCCATCAAAGAACATTGTCCATGGTGGAAGTTCTTCAATGAACAAAATGTCTTCATCTGGAAACTCATCCGAAATCTCCCATTCCACCGGAAGAGGGTGATAAGCCAGAACATTGGCTAGTGCTTGTCCTTTCACAGCCTTTTGAGGTATGTATGTGATCTCGTATTGGTTAAACAATATGGACTATCTTTCTAGGCGTCTAGAAAGAACAGTTCGAGTCATCACAAACTTCACGGGATCTGCTCGAGAGATGAGTTTGATGGTGTATGCTTCAAAATAATGCCTTAGCTTCTTTATCGCATAAAGTAACGCTAAGCATATTTTCTCAACAGGCGTATAGTTCAACTCAGCTCCTATTAGAGTTCGACTAAGGTCGTACAAGGCTTGTTCCTTTCCTTCCTCATTCTTTTGAGCAAGTAGTGCTCCAAGTGACGTTATTGTGCCGCGATGTAGAGTATCAATGGCTTCCTAAGCATTGGCGCTGCTAACACAGGTGGATTCAGCAAGTATTTATTGATGCTTTCAAAAGCATTTTGACATGACTGATCCCAATGAAAAGGGATATCCTTCCTCAGTAGATGATTTAAGGGTTGACACCATCAAGCTAGATTAGAGATGAACCTCCAGATGAATGCTAAGTTTCCTTGGAGACTTTGAAGCTCCCTCAAGTTCTTTGGCTTAGGCATTTTCTGAATGGCGTCAATCTTTGCAAGATCAACTTTAATTCCACGATGACGCACAATGAAGCCAAGAAACTTTCCTGAGGTAACTCCAAATGTACAATTGAGTGGATTCATCTTCAGGTCGAATTTTCTTAATCTTTCAAAAACAATTCAAAGATCTTCAAGGTGGTAATGCCTACTCTTTGTCTTCATGATAAGTAGGTATTTTTCTAACTTATCTCCTCTTAATATTTAAACTTTTGCATAATTTTGGTAGGAAACTAGGACATTTTCTGAGGTTTATTGGCAATTTTCAGGTGTCATGTGATTTGGAGAAGATATGGAAGAAATCAAGTCAAAATGTGCCAAAATGATGAAAATTGACTGATGCCTGATACTCTTCGCGATCGCAAGGATTGGAACGCGATCGCAGAAGGCTGGAAAAACAATTATCGCGATCGCAAAGCTGTTTACACGATCACATAGAAGGAATTGGTCACAACCCTGGGAATGCTCTACGCGACCACAAATGTGGGTCTGCAATCAGAGATGTTCTGAAGCTGACTCTACGCGATCGCAATTAATTTCACGCGATCGCGGTGCATTAAATCTGGGCGAAATTTGGGCAGAAATGGAATTTCACGTTTTTGATCCCCAAACCATTTAATACCCGACTAGGCTCATTTATAAAAGGTCTTTGGCATATCGTTGGCTTATTTTCAGTTGCATAGACTAGAGAATAACAAGTCTTGAAGCGAGGGTTTGCACACACACTTGGGTCTTGAAGATTTGAAGCTTGTGGTTAAGATTTTCTTACCCATTTATGTTTATTTCTTCATTTCCTTGCTTTGTATTGAATATTTAAGTGTGTAGTATTTATTTCCAACACTTAAATCTTATTTATGGAAGTATTCATATTTAAAGTGTGGATTAAATACCTTGTTGTGCTTATGTATTGAATGATTTTTATCCTTTTATGAAGTGAGTTATTGTTTCTTTAATTATTCCTGTTTTTTAATGTTTCCAAAGGGATTAGCTAACCCTAGGACTTGCCCATTAACTCCGAATTAATTTTGAAAAATATAATTTGGGGTTGGGAAAGATTAATTAACAAGAACTTGAGGCGTTAACCCTCATTTTATAGATTCTACCTAGGGATAGGATTGAACTACTTGTAGCCATTCCGGATGTGCTTAATCTCTTAATTGTTTTAGGAATAATTCAATTGGGAAGTCTTGTTAGTCTTCGGAAGAAGCTAATATAGAATTATTACCCGTGGCTAATTGACATAAATTCGCTCATATTTGTAAAATCATGAAATACATTGGATCGTTACTTGAGTGTAATTTCCGATGCATCCATACTTATAGCCATTGATCATTTTACTTGCTTTCTAGGTTAGTTTACATTTCTGCATTTAGGTATAAACATTTTCAACACCAAATTCTTAGTGTTTGGCATTGCGCGATAAGCGATAATTTTCTTACATTCCTAATCGCCTACATATTGTTCTTTATGGGATTCGACCCCGACTCATAGTTTGGTATATTATATTGCATGCAACCATGTCCATTTACTTTTTAGTAGTGGATTTGGACGTCATCAAAATTGGCGCCGTTGCCGGGGAACAATTTGGCGTAATTTAAGTTGTTTGAGAAATAAGCGTAAGTGCTTTGGTCCAAACTTGTGAATATTTGTGTAATTCATTTTTCTTACCTTGGTCAATTTTTCTTGTTAGTTTCTTGTTTATTTTCTTATTTTTGAAAAATGGCATCATTTAATGAAAATTGGTCGGATGGTAGTTGTTCATACTTTAATGACCCTTGTCCTTATTGTGGAGGACCACACTCGTGGCAAAATTGTTTAATTCTCCTAGGGGTGGATTGTGCGCACAATCGCAAACCCATGAGTGGAGTATTTGTGATAAGTGTGGTTTTCAAAATGGTCATTGGGATGATTGTGATTATTTGTCCTTTCCTGCCCAAGCCCCCGCTATGATGATTCTACTTTTTGTGATGAAAATTATAGGGCTATGGAAGTGGAAGAAGTTGAGCATGGCCGAAATGGAGATTTTAAGCTCATGTCGGAGTGCTTACTCGAAGGAGGAAACAAAGAACAAAGTGCCTTGGAGGAGCTTTTGGAGAATAGTCTCCAAAATGACTTGGCACTTGAAAGGTTGCATTCACAAATGGGAGAAATGCTTGAAGCTTTAGAGGTCCAAAAATCCTCGGAAGTTAATGATAGCTAAGTTATTTTCTTAGATGTGGAAGCCGAAAATCCTCCCTTGGCACTTGATCAAAACCAAGAAGAGCACTCAAATGTTCAAGATGAGAAGATAATGCTCATGTTGGAGACCATTCTTGAAAATGAGGAGAAGCACAACTTTGCACTCGAGGACTTGAAACAAGGTTTGGCTCACAATAGGAACATATTCACACTTTGAAAGAGCAAATGAAAATATTGGTTGAGGCTCACTATGCCCACCAACTTGAGAGTGTGGAAGGAAGTCAAGAAGAGTCCAATTCCGAGTAAGAAAGTGAGCTTTACTTCGAGGAATCAAGAATTGAACATCCGCCAACCGACTCCATGAGTGTTAATGATGCCAAGAAAAATATGGAATTAGAGTCAACCGGTGTAAATGAAAATGTGGTTGAGATTGACTCTAATCCGGGGGAAGTCAATATCCGGGAAAAATTGCAAGTTGGAGGTTTGAAGTCACATTCCAAGCATTTTTCAACATTGGAATTGTGTGGTGATATGGGAATTGAACAACACGATTCAATGAGGGATTGCTAGGAGGAAAGGCAACAACCATTCATCTTACAATTTGAGGGAACAAGAAGGCAAAATGACATTCCTCACATGAAAGCCGAGAAGTGCAAAATGAAGAATTTAAGGCTTGTCTTGATCATCGACTTACCACCCCCCATCGCTCGTGGTCACAAGCTTGATTCCAAGCTAGGTGCCCAGTTCATATCATCCAAATGGCGAGAAAAGTGGTAAAGTTGACTTGCGTCGTGCCACGACGTTAAATGCGGCGCTTGGTAGGAGGCAACCCATCGTTTTCAAAAAATTTGGTCGTTTTTGAAATTTTCTTTTTTAGAATAGCTTATTATATTTTTTCTAACCAATCTGCCAAGTTTCAAAATTTTTGGAGTTGATTTGAGCAGGTCAGGGTAACTGGGCAGCCACAAACCAGTAGCTACAGAAAATTGCAGAAAAATGCAAAGCATCGCGATCGCAGGAATAGGTGCGCGTTCGCAGTGAATGGGAACTTTCTTGTTCTACGCGATCGCAGAAATGCTGACGCGATTGCAGCCATTTGGCCATTTCGTTCTACGCGAACGCACTGTTCTCCACGCGATCACGATGCATGGTTTTTAAGTGCATAACCACTGGAAGGTATCCACTCACGCCCATTTTCACCCAAACAAAGAACAAAACTCCCTTACTCCCCTAAACCCCTGAATCAGTCCTAAAATCAACTTTGCTTCAATTCCATTGCATCAATCCTTCATTATCCTCCAGGTATGTCAATTCCCATCTCTATGCTCAGTTTTAATTTCAATTATTATGGTGAATTAGAGGATGGGCAGCCCTATTTTCGAATTTTAGGGCTTGAAGTTTTGTTTACTGTGTAAAAGGTAATTGTTGGGTTCATTTTGTGTGCTTGCTTGCTGTGTGAGTTTGGTTGAGACTTAGAGTAAAGATCTATGAAATTTTGGGGTGAAAGTTCATGATATGGTGGTCTGAAATGGCCGAGTAAAATGAAGCATACCACCTGTTCGATGAAGTGCCTAAGTAAACTGGTATTGGACGAGGAAGAAGACCCTCGCGATCGCGATGGCCATTTCTGCGATCGCGTAGGTCTATTCATGCTGAAGGTCTGAAAAAGCAAATTGCGATCGCGTATAACTTTTTGCGATCGCGTAGCGTAAGCTCGGCTGAAGGCCAACTTTATTCTTCCCGATCGCGTGGACTGATCTGCGATCGCATGACTTCACTGCTTTCCTTCTTCGCGATCGCGTGCCCCTTTTTGCGATCGCGGTTCATTAGCTCCAAGTCAGCAAACCAGTAGCTTTACTAAATCTATTCCAAAAGCTTTTTAATTTTTTTCTTTGGCCTAATTACCTCTAAATGCAATGCTTTAAGTGCCCATATGGTTGTTTGACATGTATACTCTTTTTGTAGGCACTTTGAGCTCTAAAATGGATCCGGCAACAAATGAAAATGTGCAACAATATGCCGAACAAGCTGCCACAGAGGATTATTTTGATGCTGACACATTCTCATCCCTTAGATGCTCTCAACGCTATGACAAGCAACTATCCAAAAGCATGATTAGGGAAAGAGGCATCCTCCTGACCGACCTTGAAAGCCGATGGCCCGAGTTCCATGGGAGATTAATCACAAGTGGATGGGTTTGCTTTGCTGAAGAGCCCAGGCCAGCCAACCATGAAGTCGTAAGAGAATTTTATGCAAATGCTGTAGAGACGGACTTCAATAATGAGTTGGTGGCTACTGTCAGAGGAAAAGAAGTCCGTTTTAGTCCAGAGCTGATCAATGCGCACTACAATCTCACAAATGCCAACAATCAGGTGTACAGGGAGCGAGCTCAGGAGTTGGGTATCCAGTGTTTCATCACTCATTTGCATGGTGGACAGGTGCCAAACTAGATAAAGAATCACTCCAGGATCGAGTCTTCAGAATTCACTGCGGAGGCCAAGACTTGGCTCTCCATTATCTGTGCTCGCATCGTGCCTTCAAAAAATGAGACAGAGGTGACACTTGAGAAGGCAAGAGTGATCTGTGCTATCATGGAGGGTATACCGGTGAACTTAGGGCAGCTCATTGCCGATGAGATAGCAGAGGTGGTAGCAGAACGGACCAAGAGCTTATTCTTCCCATCCCTGATTACCCAATTATGATATGATACAGGGGTGGTGCCCAAGCCTACAGAAAAGGAAAAGAACCCAGAGAAGCTCATCCACCCACTGCTGAGAAAAGGAACAGGGGCTGCGCAGAAGAAAAGGAATATTGATGTAGCATCTCCCACCTTTGGCCAGTTCACTGACACCGTCACTGAGATACCTGAGATTCCTATAGATGCCACTGGGACTCCTACAGCTATCACACCACTTGAGCAGGGACCTCTTACTCTTAGGTATATCTCTAGGCAGGTTTATGGCATGGATACACAGGTACGCCAGCTTGTAGCTGGTCTTCCTTCTGCACCATCCGGAGAGGGCTCCTCTGCAGGTACAGCTAGCCAAGGAAGGGTTCCAACTTTATCCGACCTTGCTAAGGAGCAACAGGCCATCAAAGCCAAGCTGGGGAAAATTGAAAGGAGGCAGCGGAAGCAAAGGGAACATGAAACGAAGAAAAGCAAGTTCCTCACAAAGATCATGAACACTTTGCGGAAGTTCTATGGACCGGACGAGGCTGAGGATGATGACTTTGAGCTTGCAGCCCCCAGTACCTCCAGTGACGAGTGATGCCATTCAGGGAACACCTCTTTCATTTTGACTTGTTTTGTATAGTTGCATTGGGTATAATGCAATACTCTCGGTTGGGGGTGGCTCCTATATGATGAATATGTGTAGAACATGTAGTTTTTGTTTTGTGGAACATGAAGTTGTTGTTTTTGGGCGGTTGTGAACTTGTGTAGATTGATAATATTGGTCGTTTATTAGTAATTCCTTGTTAGTTTCTATTTTTCTTGTTGTTTATTTGTGTTTAAATTTTTGGTCTAAATTTTTTTTGTATAATAGTATTAAGGTAATTTCTTGGTTTTTCTTTCTACCGCAGTTCTTTACCAAGGAATTTAGTTGCGTTGAACCGGGTGACTTTTCCCTATGATGGATGACGTGACACCTTTCTTAAGGATTAGTCTTTAGTTTTTTTTTTTTAGAAAGTAAAACTTTTTTTAGTAGTTAATTTAGTAGCTAGTCGTGAATAAATTGGTTTTTGGGGGGTAATCTTGTGCCCACAAGCCAATGTGTGACTTGTTTGGTACCAATATGATTTAAAATTTGGCATATGATGAAATTGAATGATTAAAGTAAGGTTCCTTGTTGTGACTTTTAGATTCTAATTTTAGCTCGTTGATTCACTAAATAGCTTCTTAGGCTACATGTGACTTCCTTGAGATTCATTGGTTTCAATTGGATTTTGGATTTGCATTTCACTTGAGTTTTCATGTTCCATGTGTGGTGAGCTTTAATTGTGAAAGTTCTTTTGCATCATTTGTGGTCTAGAACTTGCCCGGAATGTGCTTTAAGGCGAAATCCTAGACTAACTATTTGAAATATGATATTAGGCCTTCCTTGAATCATTATTGTGCCTAAATTTCCTACCCGTGCATATTTTCCCTAGTCAACCCCTTTGAGCTTTCTAACTTTTTCTTTCGTAACCATGTTACAAACTACTCTTGTGGCACTGTACCTCCCTAAGTAATTTAAAGTATGAATATAGGCTAAAAGCCTAAGTTTGGGGGTGGAGGTTTGAAAAGTTGTGATATGGAGGCTTCTCAAAAAGTGAAAAGTGTTATAAAAAAAATATAAGAAAGTATGAATAAATGGAGACTAGGTGATACAAAAAAAAAAAAAAGAGAAGAAAGGGTGGAAAAAGTCTTGAAGGAAGTGGACTTTGATTGTTGAAAAAAAGTGTAGTGCTTAGGGAGGTTTTGAGTCACGCTTACCAAATTGTACCCTACCTTAACCAAAAGCCTAAACTATAACCCTTTAAGTCCTAATTGATTTTGAACCAAGTATGTCTACATTAGTGGAGAAATACATAAAGGGCAAGCCTATGGTACTACTTGTGTGCATTTGAATATCTTTGAGAGAGAGAGAGTTGATTCTTTTCATTTGACATCCCATTTATGTGTTGAATTGCAATTTATGAGTTTGGGATTCTCTCTTAAAGTGTGAGGGCACATGAAATTCGAGTTGTGAATTTAATCCCATTTTCAATTGGGAGGAATGAGCGAAGGAAGACAATTGTGATAGAGAGGCAAATTTTGAATCTTTAGTGTCATGACTTGGTTGCTACTTTGGTTAATATAGTGTTTGAGTACTTGATTGGAAATAAAATGTGTGAAAAGTTGACGATTCATATACCTTAGATTAATTGTTGGTACCAACCGAAGTGACTAGATTGTGCTTAAAGTGGCCCTTTTTGACTTGGAATGATATTTGGTTTGCCATTGAGTGTAAATGATGATTTAATTGAAGGATGTTCTTAGTTTTTAATTGCTTGAGGACAAGCAATAGTTTAAGTTTGGGGGTTTGATAAGTGGGTATTTTACCAACTTATCTCCTCTTAATATTTAAACTTTTGCATAATTTTGGTAGGAAACTAGGACATTTTCTGAGGTTTATTGGCAATTTTCAGGTGTCATGTGATTTGGAGAAGAAATGGAAGAAATCATGTCAAAATGTGCCAAAATGATGAAAATTGACTGATGCCTAATACTCTTCGCGATCGCAAGGATTGGAACGCGATCGCAGAAGGCTGGAAAAACAATTATCGCGATCGCAAAGCTGTTTACGCGATCGCATAGAAGGAATTTGTCACAGCCCTGGGAATGCTCTACGCGACCGCAAATGTGGGTCTGCGATCGCAGATGTTCTGAAGCTGACTCTACGCGATCGCAATCAATTTCACGCAATCGCGGTGCATTAAATCTGGGCAAAATCTGGGCAGAAATGGAATTTCACGTTTTTGATCCCCAAACCATTTAATACCCAACTAGGCTCATTTGTAAAAGATCTTTGGCATATCTTTGGCTTATTTTCAGTTGCATAGACTAGAGAAGAACAAGTTTTGAAGCGAGGGTTTGCACACACACTTGGGTCTTGAAGATTTGAAGCTTGTGGTTAAGATTTTCTTACCCATTTATGTTTATTTCTTCATTTCCTTGCTTTGTATTGAATATTTAAGTGTGTAGTATTTATTTCCAACACTTAAATCTTATTTATAGAAGTATTCATATTTAAAGTGTGGATTAAATATCTTGTTGTGCTTATGTATTGAATAATTTTTATCCTTTTATGAAGTGAGTTATTGTTTCTTTAACTATTATTGTTCTTTAATGTTTCCAAAGGGATTAGCTAATCCTAGGACTTGCCCATTAACTCCGAATTAATTTTGGAAAAGATAATTTGGGGTTGGGAAAGATTAATTAACAAGAACTTGAGGCGTTAACCCTCATTTCATAGATTCTACTTAGGGATAGGATTGAACTACTTGTAGCCATTTCGAGTGTGCTTAATCTCTTAATTGTTTTAGGGATAATTCAATTAGAAAGTCTTGTTAGTCTTCGGAAGAAGCTAATATAGAATTATTACCCGTGGCTAATTAACATAAACTCACTCATATTTGTAAAATCATGAAATACATTGGATCGTTACTTGAGTGTAATTCCCGATGCATCCATACTTGTAGCCATTGATCATTTTACTTGCTTTCTAGGTTAGTTTACATTTCCGCATTTAGGTATAAACATTTTCAACACCAAATTCTTAGTGTTTGGCATTGCGCGATAAGCGATAATTTTCTTACATTCCTAATCGCCTACATATTGTTCTCTGTGGGATTCGACCCCGACTCATAGTTGGGTATATTATATTGCATGCGACCATGTCCATTTACTTTTTAGTAGTGGATTTGGACGTCATCACTTCACCACCAAGTCATCGACGTATCATTCAACCCTCTTATGAAGGATGTCATTAAAGATGTTTTGCATCGCACGTTGGTAGGTGGCACCAGCATTCTTCAGACCGAAGGGCATCACTTTGTAGCAATATATTCCTTTTGGAGTTCGGAAAGCAGTACACTCTTCATATTTTGGAGACATCCTAATTTAATTGCATCCGGAGGACCCATCCATGAATGACATAGCTTCATGCCCTGTTGTAGCATCAACCATGAGTTCAATAATTGGTAGCGGGAAGTCATCTTTTGGACATGCCTTGTTTAGGTCTCGAAAGTCAACACAAACACGTATTTGACCATTCTTCTTCTTGATAGGTATAATATTCGATATCCATGATGGGTACTTCACCTCTCGAATAAATCCTTCCTCGATGAGCTTGTTGACTTCGACTTCAATTTGTGATACAAGCTTGGGTCGAAATATGCGTTTGTCACGATCCAAAATCTAACCATGATCGTCATGGCGCCTATCGTGTTACAAGGCAAGTCTATTCCCAAAATATTACTACTAATTTGATTATAAGAATTTAATAAAACATTTCCAATAATTTAATTCCTGATAAACTAAACCAACTCTAAATATAAATAATATAAAAGATGGAAACGAGTCCCAAAACATCGGGGTGTCACTAAGTCATGAGCGTCTAAAACTATAAACTAAGATATATAAACTGTCTAACTGTCCAAAAGAAGAAATGACAAGAGGAGTAACAAGGTCCTGCGGACACTAGCAGCTACCTTGCAATCTCCACAGATAGCCGGCCTGAACTCAACGATCGTCGCGCTCTAACTCACCTGGATCTGCACATATAGTGAAGGGTATAGTATGAGTACAACCGACTCAGTAGTAACAGAAATAACTAAGGAACTGAGCAGTAGTGACGAGCTAAGTAAAATAGTCCAATTATTTATTTTCACAATTTACAATAAACATGAATAAATAGGTAAATTCCATAAAACCAACAAATGCCACAAAGAAATTACCAAGTAAATGCAACAACATCAAAAGTAAATGCAACCTCACAGCAATGTCACTCCATCACTCATCACTCGCTCTCAACACTCAACACTCAATACACTCAACACTCTGCGCTCACTGGGGGTGTGTACAGACTCCGGAGGGGATCCCAAGCCCAAGCGCTAAGCACAGACAACTCACGTGCTACCATATCAATACCTGGACCCACACGGTCAACTCACGTGCTATGCGTACAACTCACGCGCTATGGTATTAATATCCTCACAACCAGGCCATCATATCAATACCTGGATCCGCACGGTCAACTCACGTGCTACGCGGACAACTCACGCGCTATGGTATAAATACCTGGACCCGCACGGTCAACTCACGTGCTATGCGAACAACTCACACGCTATGGTATTAATATCCTGACAACCAGGCTATCATATCAATACCTGGATCCGCACGGTCAACTCACGTGCTACACGGACAACTCACGCGCTATGGTATCAATACCTGGATCCGCACGGTCAACTCACGTGCTACACGGACAACTCACGCACTATGGTATTAATTTCCTCACAATCAGGCCATCAGTCTCACTCAATCATGTACCTCACTAGCCTCACCATCATCAACAAATAAGGGAACACAGCCCACATCAAGTATCACAGCATATTAGCAAATAATAGAGACTGAGGTAAACATGTACAATAATTTCTATGACTGAGTACAAATAATGTGAGCATGAATAAAGCCTAAGCATGATCTCTAACATGAAGGTAGACAAGTTCAACAACAAGTAACTACGTAAACACAGATGATAGCCATGAGGCCTCACGGGACGGACCAAGTCTCCATCCCTCGAGGTATACACCCACACACCTGTCACCTAGCGTGGGTATCACCTCCAAACAGTCACACGATATCAAATTCTCCGGGTTTATACCCTCAAAGCCAGAGTTAAAACTGTTACTTACCTCAACCGCGTAAAATCCTACTCCGGGATACCCTCATCTCTGGACTCGGCCTCCAAAAGCTCCGAATCTAACCATAATCAGATTAATACCATCGCCATGTGCTAAAGAATCGAATTCCACAATAAAAACTACAAAATATGCCAAAAAATCCGAAATCGGCCAAAATCCGACCCCCGGGCCCACGTCTCAGAATCAGTCAAAAATAGCAGAATCATAAGCCTCGTTCTCTCTCGAATCTAACCATATAAAATTTATCAAAATCAGACTCCGTTTGGTCCCTCAAATCCTCACTTAAAACTCTCTAAAACTCAAACCCTAACTCCCTCAATTTCACTTTGAAATCATCAATCAAATTACAAAAACGAAGATGGATTAATGAAATATAACCAAAACTGAGTAGAGAACACTTATCCCAATCCATATGGTGAAAATCGCCTCCAAAAACGCCCAAATCCGAGCTCCCAACTCAAAATATGACTGAATGAACAAACCCTAGTTTTATATATTTTTCTACCAGCTATTCTGCCTCATTTCACGTGCCAAACGATCCCGAAACTCATATTTTATGACTCCAATGGATTACTTGTGAAATTCTAGTCAAGTTAGGCTTTTGAATCACTCAATTTGACCTTATAATGAATGAGATATGTAGGTTTTAATATTTGCAAATAGTGCAGATTTTTAAATACGCCGTCAGTGGCAATTTCGTAATTAAACTGCAAAAATCTGGCAACCTAATTCTTAGTAAAATGACCATAAAATCCTCATACGATGTCCAAATTCGATCATTTTTTTTGCTACGGGTCCGTAATTACGATATGGATCTAATGCTTCAATCATAAAAAGAAATCGGAGCTCATTTGTTCAGTATGATACCATTTATGCTTGAAGAAACGTAGTCGAAACATAAGAAAAATGAGCGCAACACAACCCAAACCTATCCAAAACTCACCCGAGGTCCTCGGGACCTCAACCAATAATTTTAACAAGTCATATATCACTACCCAAACTTAGTCGAACCTCCAGAACACCCAAAACAACACCAAAACACCAAATCAACCTCGAATTCAAGCCTAAGAATTTCTAAACTTCTAACTTTCGCCAATTCAAGCCTAATTCTACCACGGACCTCCAAATTATATTCCGGACACACTCTTATGTCTAAAATCACCCAACGAAGCTAATCGAATCATAAAAATCCAAATCCGAATTCGTTTACTCATAAGTCAACTTCTGATGGACTTTTCTAACTAAGAGACTAAGTGTTCATTTCACTCCAAAACTACTCCGAACCCAAACCTACCAACTCGATACAACTCAACACAGCTGAACAACACACAAAGAAGCATAAATGGGGGAAATGGGGCTATAACTCTCAGAGTGAACGACTGGGTTGTTACAGCGTTGTGACTGCTTCACAGGGCGTGCTCCACTTTTGATCCCTAAATGATGAACAGCTAACTTACGACTAAGATCAGGCATTTTTTTATACGACCAAGGGAAGACATATTTGTATTTAGTCAACAACTTGTAGTATTCCTCCTCCTCCTGAGGTTTAAGAAGCGCACTAATGAAGGTGAGGCGTGGATCTTTCGGAGTACCTAAATTGAGTGCCTTAAGCTCATCCACAGTTTATTGCCCGCCATCTTCTAGTTGAGGGGGAGCTTCATGTACTTCATCATCAACGTTAAATCATGGGCTATCTTCCACAGTTATGTGATAGGATGTTTCCACAAAGTCTGACTTGTCTCTTTGACATCCTTGGATGGTCGGCATGGCTTCTTTCTCTTTCTTTTCTTCTTTACAATGCTGGCAAGTGTAAATAATTGTTCTCCTTTGCACCTTAGGCAGACCATCAGTGGATATTGTCAAAATAGAGTTCCTCTTCATACGTGATGGGAAAGCACTACAGATTTCTTTGTCAGCAACAACTTCAAAATGATCCCGCTCCTCATGGACTTGCTCCTTATGTTTTGACAATATCTTTCTAGATGGTGACTTCCTTGTGGTCCCTAGGCGACAAAAGACAGAGGTCTTTGATGTAGTGTAAACTTCTTTTAGATGTTTTGAAGATACACATTCACCTTTGTGACTTAGCCTTTCAAACACCGAGACCGGAGGGGTTGAGCCTCCAATGCGATCAAACACTGATGCCCGTTGTTTTATTTTCTTGCCCTTAACTTTCATCATCTCCTCTATCGAGGTGTATTGTGATGAAGCTATCTCTTTGCTTCTCTTAGATGAAATTCGAAGAGGCTCTGCCAAACTGAACCCCAACCCAAACTTTGGAATGGTGACGTAGTGCCCTTGCTTTCTCAACTTCATTTGGGACTCATTGAGCCCATGTATCTTTTTACCAGTGACTTCGTCTTTGAGTTCTCCTAGTTGTGATGGATTGGAGAAGTTATAACCAGACTTTTCAAGCAGTGTGAAGGCCTTAGGATCACAGTGCCCTTTTATTTTATCAGTTTGGAGATTGCCTTTAGCAGACTCACAAGTCACGGATGTGATTTGTGCAACTGGGACAATCATATGCTCCTTCAAATGTTGGATATCTTTGTGACTCATTTGCTTCTTTGGAGTACATTCCTATAGGAAAGGTTGCCCTTTCTTTCGACGCTCATGTGGAACATAGCGAAGAACTAGATGCTCCTTATCAATCTTTGTTTGTATGTCACTTTCTGATGATGATAGCTTAATGGAGACTTCTTCAGTTATCTTCTTAGACAGCTTGGCGGCAATCCATTGAGCCTCATTTTCTTCTTCTGAACTGACATCAGCTTCATCGACTGATGATGATCTCTCCACTTTTGGTTCACAAGAATCTAAGTAAAATTTTGCGTCTGCAAAGTATGAATCCGTCTCGGTGAAGGGCTTGAAGTCTGCATCAATTTTGACTATCTCTCCATCCTTTGTGTACTTCAGACATTGATGCAAAGTAGATGATACCACCCCATTCTCATGAATCCAAGGACGTCCAAGAAACAAGTTGTATGATGTTTTAGCATCTATGACGTAAATTAGGGTGTTTGACTTCATCTCACCAATGGATAATCTCACGCGGATCATACCTATGCCTCGTTGTCCTCCTTGGTTGAAACCTTGGATTGTTATGTTACTTTTGGATAGCTCATCGATAGAGATTCCAAGCGTTTTTAGCACCATCTTTGGCATGATGTTGATAGCCGAACCATCATCAACAAGTATGCGATTGAGATGTTGTTCCCGAATGGACCCTACAACAAACAAAGGTCTGTTATGTGGCTTAGACCCCAGCAGCAAGTCATCATCTGTGAATGAAATTGTTGTACAACATGTGACAACTTTTCCGTTATCATGATGTTCTTGTGTTTTCGTTGGAGCAAGCTCATTGTTGCTTTCCTTTGTTTCGCCAGTATTAGAAACTACATGAGTTGCACCAACATGACCTCCATGAAGGAATTTTCCAGGAAAGAATTCATGCAATGTGATGGACTTTCAGAACTTTGGCGATAAGGCACCATTAATCTTCTTACTAATAGAAGATTTGATAATTCTTCGTGGTTGTAGCTTATCAACATCGCTTATTTTTGCTCTTGGCTTAGGAAATGGTAGCGTTAAAACTTCTTGATGTCTTCGTTTCTTAAGAGAGACTAGAGTCCAACCCTCACCGTCTTTGTCTTTGGACTGAGTGTCCAGCTCTAGTGAACCTTCAAGAGTTTTACTTGGAATATCAACTTCAACGGGCTCGAAACTTCTAAATTGTAAGAAGGCAGTGCTTGACGCGTTCGGCAACCTTGAACATTTTTTTTCTTTGAGTGTGATGCTTGCATGATTTGCTTCTGCTATTTCATCAATGTCTATGATGTTTTTTCCTTCACTTACAAGAGTCATGATTGTCGCGCCCCCCTTTTCCCCTCTTCGCATTAGGAAATCGGGTCTATGACATTTTGGGTATGGGACAGCTCATTCCTTTTAGGAACTGGGTTTGCATTTTGGAGAGTCACCACCTAATGGTTTAAGGTGCATTAAGACACCTATAGGGTTCATTTCTAAGTTTGTTTGATAACCAGAGATTGGGTAAGGGCTTGAATTATCTTAAGGGGAAGGTGTTAGGCACCCCTCAGGATCCACTAGTGTGGTTCCCGGCCAGACAGTTTTGTGAATTTTGTACAATTAGCAAATAGACGAGTATAGGCTCAAATAGTAGGGGATTTGAGTTTAAACACATAAAGGTTTGAAAAACAATTACTAAAAGGCGAATTTTTGAAAAGGAATTACAATTTTACAAGTACTTGAGAATGTAGGAAGGGAGGGTGGGGGGGGGGGGGTCCTAAGTTTGTTTATAATACGGATCACATCAATGCGATACCCAATATGACACTCTTCATAAGAGGGGATACACGAGGTATTGGCGCACCGGTCATCATATCCATATCTACCCTTCCCACCCCATTAAGGTATTAAAGCGTGGATTGGTCTCGACCTCTATTGCATGCTATTACCCGTCCCATTCCTATCAGTCTCGGAGGAATATAGGACTACTATTCCTATAAAGAGGGAGGATTTTAGGCTGACTCTTATGTTTTAAAGGTAAAAGGCTAAGGCGATATACAAAACACGTAGGACTGCATATTAAGGGAAACATATAAACACTTTAAAGGGCTCATGCATACCTCTGCAGACAATGCATATAAATAACATGACTTAAACATAATTAGGGTTTGAATTTTAAAACACTAAAGCAGGATGTTTGAATTGTTGAAGCAGACCAATCTATTACATAACTCAGATAAGAAGTCCGAATCAGGCCTGCCTACAAAGGCGAATTCAGTTTTGTTGTTATTACCTAAGACTTGCCTAAGTGTGTATTGGTGATGTCCTATAAGCATGGTATCTATTACTGATTAAGAATGTAGCAAAGCAGTAACAATTTTAAACGAGCGATTTGGATCCTATAGGCATGCTTTCTAAACCGTATTAATAAAAGGAGTGGGTTGCTTAAACTGATTCAGAACAGTACGAGTTAAACTGATTTTTTAACTAAACCGGTTTCAGATCCTATAGACATAATCTCAATTATTGCTGATTTAAATCCCTACAGACATGGTATATAAGTATTAAAGGTTGATTTGGTCATATAGGCATGATATCTAATTGAACATGAAGTGAAGCAGGCAGGATTTATTGACCACAGCGAAATTCCTATAGGCATGATTTCTAATTGATTTAACCATGTAGGCATGATGTCTGATTATAGCCGTTTAGATCCTATAGGCATGGTGTCTATGTGTGGAAGTAATACATGCAGAAATTATTAAACAGATCCTATAGGCATCTTATCTAAGTGTGGAATTAAAACATGCAGAATTTATTAAAAACAGATCCTATAGGCATGTTATCTACCCTTCTAATAGCTAAAGCATGCATAATCACCCCATCGCTTTTCACTAGCCAACCCCAATGTTTGTTACATATATTACATACCAAAAATGACTGAATTACATCAGAATAGTGCAAAAATAAGGAGTTACAACAATAGGAAGCCTGATTCTTGACTTTCTCTCAGAGCTATGGAATAAACCACCTCAAATGCCAAGGATGTTCAAAGCCTTTCTTAGACCTAGGTGTGTCAATGTTCCCTAAGGGTCTCAAGGGACCCCGAGCATTGCTTACACCCAGGTTTGCATAACTAGATAGAAATGAGTGCAGTGTGGAAGGGCCAGCCCTTATGTGTCCAAGTTTAGGGAGCTCAAGGATCCCAAGGCAAGGCTCACACAAGAGGGGCAGGACCTAGGTTCTAGGAATATAGTGGAAGTGCAGAATACAGAGATTTATTTAAAAACTGGGTTGAAAATAGTAAGTGATAAGGGTGATTTGAAAACAATAGCAGTAAAACTCAAACTACACAGAATCAGTAGTTACACAAAGGGGTCAAGGGGCATTTTGGGAATACATTGTATGAAGCATATGACCCCAGAGAGGGTCAGGCTTGGTCATGCACATCAATAGATGATGTTGGCATGCCCACAAACCAGCCAAAGGACACAAACACAAAGAGGGGATATGGGGTTTGGGATTCATAAGTTAGCAAACACATAACAAGTGACTGACAGAGTACATACATAGGGAAACATTAATTTAAAAGGGGAGGGGAACACATTTCAACATGGTAGTAATGTAACTTGATTGCAGAAACATAAGCAGAAGTGGACAAGCATGAGAGAAGTTGGAACAATTAAAGAAATAGGTTGTTGTTGATGCTTGAAAATTAACTAGGACATACCAGTAAAGAAGTAAAGTGCAGAAAGGAAAAGTAAACAAATTTCCACATCCTATCTTGAGTGAAGTGTGTGTGTCCTGAACTCAGATGGTTCGCGTCTTTGAAAGAAAAGAGGGTGGGTATTTATAGTTTTGAAAACAGGTGAAGAATAAGGTAATAAGTAAAGTCTTAACACAAATATGGAAACAATCACAAGTCAGAATCAATCAACACAAGTGATTCCCTTTAACTAAGGAATCACTATTTAACGGGTAGTAGCAGGTTTAATTAAGGAAAGAAAATCAGTTTGGGGACAGATTGATTATTGCCATATAAGGGGTAGTAAAAGCAAGCAGTAAACAATCAAGTCTGAGTACAAAAATATGCTTATTTTGGGAAAGGATTCAGCAAGGTAAAACATCACAGTAAAGGGAAAGGAATTAATTAATTTTAAACAAACGAGTGAAATTAGGGGTCGTAAAAGAAAAGCTTTTGCAATCAGTCCCAAGATCAAGATCAATCAAGGAAGAAACATGATTCTGCACTTCAGTATATAAATAGAGTGAACAGAAGCATCAGACATGCGAGGCCAAGCACATTGGCAAAAGAAACAACATACAATAGTAGCAGAAATAAGCATAGGATTCAGTAGTGAACAAAGTTAGATAGTCAGGGCTCACACGTATAGCCAAAGTGAAGAAGAGAGTCAAAACAAGTAAAGGTCTCACAGTAACAAGTGAGGAAACCTTTTGAGAAATTAGGGTTTCAACAATGGTCGAGTTAAAAAGATAGTAAAACTCAGAATCAGATAAGTCACATAAAGAAAAGAGAGTCTGAAATAAGGAACTTTTAATCGAGTCAAGTATACATTTAAACAAGCAGTATTAGACCAAAAGACCTAGGATTTGACACAATAATCGAGTTCAAAAAAATGGTAAAACTCGAAATCAAATAAGTCAAACAAGAACGGAGAACTTAATCGAACTAGTACACACTTAAACAAACAGTCTCAGAACTCGGATGAGACCAAAAAGGAATTAGGGTTTTCAACATGCTGACTCAGATAGAAGAACAACATGAGCAAAACATAGAAAAATCACAAACAACATTAAAAATCGGAGAAGAGATCTTTTGAAAACCTTAAAGGAAAATCTTAATGAAAAGTCGTTTTGAAAGAAAAGTTGAAGAACTTTCGAGAAAACACTTAAGACATTCATAGTAAGTACAGATCTAAAGCAGATCTGAAAGAAAGTTGAAAGATCTTATAGATTAGGGTTTCGGAAAACCCAGAAATGGTGATAAAGGCCTTGAAAGATACCGATCTAACCAGGAGAGTCAAGGATCTGACTCGAACGGCCATGGCTGGCAGGAGAAAGGTCAGGGATGACCGGAGAAAGGCCATGAACAGAAGTCGAGCAAGGACTGGACCAGATTCCCTCGAGGTCTGGCCATGAAACCACAGAAACAAACACCCAGGAGCCATAGGAGGCTACTACACATCTCCAATGGCCATGGGAGGCCATGGATTAGGCAGGGTTTAGGGTGGATTAGGGTGGGATTAGATGGCGGCGGCTAGGGTTCATGAGGGTTTCAGAGAGAGTTGAGAGAGAAGAGGGATTCAAGGGTGGTGTTTGGTGAAGAATGAGGTAGGGTAAGGGGTCGTTTAAGGTTAAAAATGGAAAGGGAGGACGGTGGCCGTTGATCTATATGATCAACGGCCAGGATTAAAAGGGTTAGGTGGGGAAATCCGGATTGGGTCATTTAGTTGGGTTAGGGGTCGGGTTTGAATGGGGTTTGGGCCGGGAAATTGGGTTTAATTTGGGATCAGATTTAGGCTACAATTGAAATGCAATCGGGCTATTATTTAAATAGCCAATTTTCCCCTTTTAAAATTATAAAAATAGTAAATTAATTTCTGGAAACAAATTAAAAGCACTAAAATGACTTATAATATATAATTAACAATTTAAAAATACAGGAATTAATTTTATAAATATAAACGCAATTAAATCTTAAAAGGGGCTAATACTGCAATTATATGCAATTTAGCTTTAAAAATACTAAATAAATTTATAAAAATATGCAAAAATTACCTTAGCTATATTTTAGCATAAATATAAAAATCCAATAAATGAATTACCGAAAATAGTACTTTTGGAAATTATTATTGGGTTTTTATGGATAAAAGAGGGAAATAAATTGATTTAAAAACCTTTAAAAATTATGAAAAAATAATGAAACATTTGGACATACTAAAATATGCATATACATGCTATTTTGAAGTTATTTTGCATAATGAAAATATATAGGTAAAAATTTGGTATCAATAGCTGCCCTTCTTTACCCGGAAAGGATGAAAGAGTTGTCGGGTAAAGATATGATGGCCAATTTTGACCGAGCGAAACGGTTTGAAGAGGTTTAGGCCGCGCCCTGGCTTCTGAGCTACCTACATATCCCTGGTTTTACAGGAATCAGGCCACATGTAGTTCAGGATCAGTCGGCGGAGTATGCCGATGGAGACTTTTCAAGAACGGACGCAATATCCAGGATGGGGTGAGAGGACGGCTTGTGGGAATGGTTAAGGTTTGATAGGGCTGCGAGAATTGGAGCGGGACTACTCCTACCAGGATGGCCATTGCTCGCCGGTTTGCCTGCAATTAGAAACAATACAAGCGTATATCGTGCATAAAATTAAACATGATGCAAATTCCCGTCGGACCATGAATGTTGTCTTCGGACGGTTAGATTGACGTCCTTAGAACATGACGTCCTGGGCCATGAAGCGTATAATAAAGGATTCGTAGGCCATGAAATGATGCTCTCCGGCTATGAGGAGGGTGCATTCGAACCATGATGCCTTTGAATAATGATATGCAAAAGATTAAAAGGGGTCCTCAGGCCATGACATGGTGTTCTCGGGCTATGAAGATGGTGCCTCCGAACGATGACGCCTTTGGATAATTTGGCAATCTTTCAGCCCATGAGATGCAGTATGAGGCGATCTTTCAGCCCAAGAGATGCAGTATAATATGGACAAGACAGAGCTTAGTCTTGCGAATTGAAGGGTAGAGCTTAGCCCATAAGAGAAACGAGATAAACGTTGCTTGAGATAGTGCTTAATTTTGAAGGAAATTTGAGGCAGAGCTTAGCCTCGGAAGGCAGAATGATAGCCTTATGCAAAGATGCAGATGCAGAGAGAGGTAGAGCTTAACCTCGAAAGACAGAATGGTAGCCTTATGCAGGAATGCAGAAGGAGGTAGAGCTTAACCTCGGAAGGTAGAATGGTAGCCTTATGCAAGTTGGAAGGCAGAATAGTAGCCTTACGCAAGTTGGAAATGCAGATGGAGACAACGTTTAGTCTCGGAAGGCAGAATGGTAGCCTTATGCAAGTTTGAAGGCAAAATAGTAGCCTTATGCAATGCAAAGCAGATAGAGGTAGAGCTTAACCTCGGAAGGCAGAATGGTAGCCTTATGCAAGTTGGAAGGCAGAATAGTAGCCTTATGCAATGCAAATGCAGATGGAGGTAGAGCTTAACCTCAGAAGGCAGAAGGGTAGCCTTATGCAAGTTGGAAGGCAGAATAATAGCCTTATGCAAAGATGCAAATGCAGATGGAGACATCGTTTAGTCTCGGAAGGCAGAATGGTAGCCTTATGCAAGAGATAAAATGGCAAACGGTACTAGAGTTTCTTAGCTGATAGTGGATTGCGGTGTTGCGATTACTGGGATCATTGTGACATACAGAGCATCACCGGTGTATGCTAATAGCAAATTTTTGTAAGTGTAACGGTTCGGAGGGTCGTATTCTTGAATAGTGTTTGTCCCATGGGTGTATAGTGTGCTTGATGATTTCGTAATCAAGTGCCTGCATCTAAAGAAAAATCGCGAGTTTTGTAAAGGGGAGAGGTTAGTTCGTATACTCGCTGGCATCGCTTGACCTGCTCGGCTTTGATTTGGTGTATCATTGGGGTAGTGTTGCTAAACAAAGAAATTTCAGTACTAAACATGCATGGTTTCGTAGAAATATGACATAAGTATATAATTAAGAATAACTTTTAGATGAACTGACGATTGTGACGTGGTTCAGGACATTGCAACCTCTCTTGCTACGGAATTTTGAGGGTCCCCCTCAAAATTCTGCCCCAGTTTGATGGGTTGACGCTTTTAACTGCTGCTCGCGGCGATTGGCTGAAATTACTTTGGAATTTTGAGGGTCCTCCTCAAAATTCTACCCCAGTTTCCAATTGCGGGGGAAAATTAAAAATTTTATTGAATTGTGACCAAACCCATAGGGCTGCCTACGTATCCCCTCTTAAATGGGAATCAGGTCAGGCTAGTTCAATTTACATCATGTAAGGAAAGCATAAAGATTACACATAGTAATGTTTGACTGCATCTGAATTGATCGGCTTCGGCCAGAATTCTTCGTCCATCTAAGCAAGTATGAGGGCTCCTCCTGTCAGAACCCGGTGAACCATGTACGGACCCTGCCAGTTGGGAGAGAACTTCCCTTTGGCTTCATCTTGATGCGGAAAAATTTTCTTTAACACCAGCTGCCCCGGTGTGAACTGTCTTGGCTTGACTCTTTTATTGAAGGCTCTGGACATTCTGTTCTGATAGAGTTGACCATGGAAAACTGCATTCATTCTCTTTCCGTCTATAAGGGCTAGTTGCTCATAACGACTTTTTACCCACTCCGCGTTGTCGAGCTCAGCTTCTTATATGATCCTTAGGGAAGGAATTTCTACCTCAGCTGGAATGATAGCCTCTGTGCTATAAACCAGCATATAGGGGGTTGCCCCAGTTGATGTGCGGACTGTGGTGCGATACCCCAATAGAGCAAATGATAACTTCTCGTACCACTGTTTATGCTTCTCTATCATTTTCCTCAATATCTTCTTGATATTCTTGTTGGCGGCCTCTACATCTCCATTCATCTGAGGCCTATAGGCTGTGGAATTCTTGTGTCTGATCTTGAAGGTTTCACACATAGCTTTCATCAAGTCACTGTTGAGGTTGGAGCCATTATCAGAAATGATCGACTCCGGAATCCCGAATCGGCAAACAATGCTGTCGCGGACACAGTCTGTCACAACTTTCTTAGTTACTGCTCTATAAGATGGTGCTTCGACCCATTTGGTGAAATAGTCAATTGCTACTAGGATAAACCTATGCCCGTTTGAAGCGGCAGGCTCGATTGGTCCAATAACGTCCATTCCCCAGGAGTCGGACGGCCATGGTGAGCTTGTTGCATTAAGCTCATTTGGAGGTACCTTTATCATGTCTGCATGTATCTGATAGCGGTGGCATTTCCGGACATACTGGATGCAGTCCGTCTCCATAGACATCCAAAAGTAACCAGCCCGGAGTATCTTCTTTGCTAAGACAAAACTGTCCATATGTGGACCGCCGGTCCCAGCGTGAATTTCCTCTAGTAGCCTGGATGCTTCCTTTGCGTCGACACACCTTAATAATCCCAAATTAGGAGTCCTCCTATACAGGATTCCTCCGCTGTGAAAGAAGTTGTTGGACAATCTCCGAAGTGTGCGCTTCTGAGTAGGATTTGCAAGCTCTGGGTACTATTCTTTTGCCAAATACTCCTTGATATCATGAAACCAAGGCTTTCCGTCTGCTTTTTCTTCGACATGGGCACAATAAGCTGGCTGATCATAGATCTTTACTGGGATGGGATCAATGAAATTTTTGTCTGGATGCTGTATCATAGATGATAGGGTAGCCAATGCATCGGCAAACTCATTCTGGATTCTGGGAACATGCTGGAATTCCGTCTTTGTGAACCTCTTTCTCAATTCCTGCACATGATGCAGATACGGGAGTATCTTAGAGTTCTTGGTTGCCCATTCTTCTCACACCTGATGTATAAGTAGGTCCGAATCCCCAATCACTAGAAACTCTTGAATGTTCATGTCAATGGCCATTTTGAGCCCTAGGATGCAAGCTTCATACTCGGCTATGTTGTTGGTGCACGGGAATCTGAGTCTGGCTGACACCGGATAATGCTGACCGGTTTCTGATGCTAGGACTGCTCCTATGCCAACTCCTTTGAAATTTGCTGCTCCGTCGAAAAACATTCTCCAACCGTAATGTCTTCTCCTATGAATAACACCTCTTCATCAGGAAAATACGTTTTCAGGGATTCGTATTCTCTATCCACGAGATTCTCAACGAGGTGGTCTGCCAGTGCTTGTCCCTTGACCACTTTCTGAGTTACGTAAACAATGTCGAACTCACTCAACAGGATTTGCCACTTGGCTAGCTTGCCAGTGGGCATGGGCTTCTGAAAGATGTACTTCAAAGGATCCATCCTTGATATAAGATATGTAGTATAGGCACAGAAGTAATGTCTCAGCTTCTGGGCTACCCAAGTCAAGGCACAACAGGTGCGCTCTAATAGAGAATACCGAGCCTCGTACGGGGTGAACTTCCTACTGAGGTAATAAATAGCCTGCTCCTTCCTCCCCGTTTCATCATGCTGCTCCAGAACGCAACCGAAAGCTCCATCCAATACTGCAAGGTAGAGTAATAAGGGTCTACCTGGCTCGGGTGGGACTAAAACTGGTGGCATTGACAGGTACTCCTTGATTCAGTCGAAGGCTTTTTGGTAGTCATCGGTCCATTTGGTGGCGGCGTCCTTCTTCAACATCTTAAAGATTGGCTCACAAATAATTGTAGATTGTGCTATGAACCGGCTGATGTAGTTAAGCCTACCCAAGAAACTCATCACATCCTTCTTGTTCTTTGGCGGTGGTAGTTCCTGAATGGCTTTGACTTTTGATGGATCCAGTTCTATTCCTCGGCGACTCACAATAAACCCAAGCAATTTCCCAGCAGGAACCCCAAATGCGCACTTCGCGGGGTTCAGTTTCAGGTTGTACCTTCGCAGTCTATTGAAGAACTTCCTCAGATCTTCCATGTGATCAGTGGCCTTCTTGGACTTGACGATGACATCATCTACATATACCTCAATCTCCTTGTGTATCATATCATGAAAAATAGTAGTCATGGCCCTCATGTAGGTGGCCCGTGCATTCTTCAGGCTGAATGGCATCATCTTGTAACAGTACACTCCCCATGGCGTAATGAAAGCCATTTTCTCAGCATCTTCCTCATCCATCCAGATCTGATGATAACCAGCGAAACAATCTACAAACGATTGCAACTCATGCTTGGCGCAGTTGTCAATCAGGATGTGTATATTTGGCAAAGGGAAGTCGTGTTTCGGACTGGCCCTGTTGAGATCCCGGTAGTCGACACAAACTTTGACCTTCCCATCCTTCTTTGGCACTAGCACAATGTTGGCTAACCATGTCGGGTACTCTACTACCCTGAGAACCTTAGCTTTGATCTGCTTGTTGACTTCTTCCTTGATTTTCAAACTCATATCAGGCTTGAATTTTCTGAGCTTATGCTTTACTGGTGGACACATTGGATAGGTTGGTAGTTTGTGAGCCACAATAGACGTACTCAGACCAGTCATGTCATCATACGACCAGGCGAATATGTCCTCATATTCCTTTAGAAAATCTGTGTATTCTTTCTTTTCTGATGGCGATAGGTGAACGCTGATTCGTGTTTCCTTGACGTTTTCTGCATCTCCCAGGTTAACAATTTCTGTCTCGTCCAGGTTGGACTTAGGTCTATTTTCAAAATTCTCAACTTCTTTGACAATCTCGCCAGGTATGTCATTTTCCTCTGAATCTATGTCTGTTTGTTGCGTTGTGTCATTGCATGTCACAGTCATTGGTTCATCAAGATAAGTAATAGTAATGCTGTATAAGTAAAGTAATGAGAGAAAACGATAATGAGTGTTGATTCATAAGAAAAAAATCAAAATTCTTTGATAAATTGCGTAACTGTTTTGAACATTGAAGATCTTGTCACGAGAATTGAAAAATACGAAAAGAAAATCATTTAGTAAATAAAACAATGCATGATGCTTGTTTCAGCCTTGCTACCCCGAGGCTCGTAGGGCTCTGGTTGTCCTGATGGTCCAGTTATTGAGGTGTGCCCCTCTGCTTACAGCCTGTATTGAAGGGCCTTCCTCCCCCTCCTCCTCGAGAACAACACAATAGTCCATGTCATTGTCTTCTAAGAACAAGTTCTTCAGCGCTGCCAGTGCCTCCTCTTCATCTGACCCATAAATAATATCGGCCGGTTGGAAGGTCTGCTCCAGATGTGGTATTGGCTGCTCCAGTGGATAGTAAGGGCCACGCCATGGTGGCGACTAGTTGTTGAATTCTTCCCAGGTGTAATTGTATCTCAGACCGAAAGTAGTGCCATGCTTCTTGAGTTTTATGGGCTTAGAGATTCCTTGTAGGTTCTTGCCGAACCCTTTGCCAGGTTCGTACCCACGCCAATTCATTATACTCTCGATTTTGTTATCCCGCCTTTTGTCTTTGTCAACAGCATTTACCCGTTCAATGTGGTGGTAAGTCTCTCCACCTAGCTTCCTTCTTCCTTCGATTGCCGGAATGGTCTGGCGACTGTATATAGGGTTGCTACCGTCGCCGTGAATGATCACCTCTTGGTGATTCCATTCGAACTTTACTGCCTGTTGTAGTATTGACGCTACGGCCCCAGCAGCATGAATCCATGGCCGTCCCAACAGCAGGTTATAAGATGCTGGCATGTCTATCACATGGAAATCAACATCGAACCATGTTGGTCCCATTTGCAAGCATAGGACAATCACACCAATGGTGGACGTCTGGGAACCGTCGAAGGCTTTCACATTGATAGCTCCATCTTTTATCTCGTGTAGTCCTTCACCCAATTTCTTGAGTGTTACCAGCGGACAAATGTTGAGACTGGAACCTCCATCGATCAGGATTCTGGTGATAAAATAGTTTTCGCATTGCACGGTGATGTGCAGTGCCTTGTTATGCCCCAAACCTTCAGGTGGCAGCTCATCCTCATGAAAGGTGATCTTATGGCTCTCCAACACCTGTCCTACCATGTTAGCCATTTCCCCCGCCAGTGATATTACTTGGCATGTATGCTTCACTTAGTACATTTAACAGAGCATTCTTGTGCGCCTAAGAATTTTGTAGAAAAGCAAGAATGGAGATTTGTGCTGGTGTTTTGTTCAAGTAGTCGTTGACCGAGTATTCCTTGGCCTGTATCTTTCTCCAAAGATCGTCTGGACCTGTCTCAATGAGGGGTGGCCGATTGGAGGCCTACATTTTTGACTCAGCTAGATGTTCAGGGGTATATACTCTACCAGTTCTTGTCATACCCTGTGCCGCAACAGTCTCTTCAAACCTGACTTTGCCTTTCCTCCTTGCCTCGGCTGTATAGTCCCAAGGTACAGCCTTTGTATGGAATGGTGTCATGGTCGACATTGCTACTGGGATTGGCGTGACTATCCTTACTCCAAACGGAGCATGTGCCTTGGGTGGTAAAACTGCAACAGCAAATGGTGCGGGTGCATTTGTCGGAGACACGAGTTTAACCTCAGTTGGTGCTGGTGTCTTTGCGGACGATGTTGCTTCAAGTTCAAGTGGTACAGACAAGTTCACCTCAGCGTCCTCAGATGGTTGAATCTGGACTATGATTGGATTGAGAGTGACTGCTGGCTTCTTTGGGTCATTACCTTCTGCGATCAACCCGATTGATCCCTCGGGATCCTAATCATGCTCTATTTCAATCATGTGGATACCTCCACCCTTATGGTCTGGCAGAGGGTTGCTGCGGACATTTGGTGCGGGTTCATTTGCCACAATAATCTTGTTATCAATTAGAGACTGGATCTTGTCTTTCAAGGAACGACATTCATCGATGGTGTGCCTCTTCATGCCGGAGTGGTATGCACAGGATTTGTTTGGGTTAAACCACTGAGAAGGGTTCTTAGGGGTTGTAGCAGGGATGAGGGTGACATAACCATCGGCTTTGAGTCTTTCATACAACTGGTCAATGGGTTCAGCAATGGATGTATATTGTTTTAGAGGTCTGCGGTCAATATTTGGTCGGGGTCTAGAGAAGTTTTTTGCAGGAGGTGATTGATAGTGGGATGGTTGAGCATTGTAGGTTTGGTAGACATGAGCGGGTTGGGAGTATCTGGGTGAAGTAGGTTGATATGTGGGAGGTGGAGGTGATTGATAAGTTGGTGGTGGAGCTTGGTAGGAGGGTGAGGGTGCTTGGTAGTTCGGAGTTGGCTGATATGTGAGTGGAGGTGTTGGGTAAGTTTGGTATTTGATGGGAGATTTGGCTCTCTTTGCAACCATGAGGGCCCCTACGTCCCTTTTCTTGGACACACCACCGGACTGTAAAGCCTTATTGGTAGCTTGCAAGGCCTCGAAGTTTGTAACCATACCGCTTTTGATGCCCTCCTCAATTCTTTCACCCAGCTTGATAATGTCGGAGAATTTGTGGTTCTCAATCATCATCAGCCGTTCATAATACTGTGGGTCTTGGGCCCGGACAAAGAATATGTTCATCTGTTCCTTCTCTAAGGCAGGTCTGACCTTAGCAGCTTCGGACCTCCAGCGAGTAGCATACTCACGTAACGTTTCTGTAGGCTTCTTCTTCAGATTCTGAATATAGAACACGTCTGGAGCATTCTCTGTATTAAACCTGAACCTGTCCACAAAGTCGGACGCCATGCCCACCTAGCTTGACCACTTCTTTGGATCTTGGCTGATGTACCAAGACAACGCACTCCTTTCAAACTCCTCATGAACAGCTTCATGCGGATTCTCTCGTCTTTCCCTGCTCCAACCAGCTTGTCGCAGTATGTCCTCAAGTGGACCCGTGGATCACCCGTACCATCAAACATTTCGAACTTGGGAGGTTTGTACCCCTCGGGCAGTTCGACATCGGGCTGTATGCAAAGATCCTCATAGTTCAGCCCCTCAATTCCCTTGCTTCCTTCAACGCCTTGAATCCGGCTGGTCAGCTTCTTAAGTTCCTCAGCCAGGTTTCTGATAAGCAGATCCTTTTCGTCAGACTCAGGTGTGCTTGAGATGGGTTGGGTGGAGTGTGGTATGGTCTCCACGTAGATAGGGGTGTTGTGGTGGCCTGGCGTGTGGGTGTGGAAATGGTCATTTGTAGGGTTTTGAGGTTTTGGGATGAGTAGTGGAGTGTGGTTTGGGATATGGCAGGTGTTGCATTGGTTTTTCGATGGAATAGTGTGATGGTGAGGAGCGGGATGGTTCTGTTGCTTTGGGATATTCTGCGGAGGTGTAGGGTTCTGAGAGTTGGGGGAAATTGATATCTAGGGTGGTGAGGGAAAATGACAGATTTGCCAGATTCCGAACCTGATCAAGCTCTTCTTGGAATTTCAGCAGCTTTTGTTCAAGTTGGGATACATTCTCCAAAGGGACCTGAGTACCATGGCCATTAGTGGCCTCTACCCGTTCAGTTGGATTTTCTTTTCTGACATTGTTCAAATCTTCCATCTTGCATTTGTTCTTGTTTTTGACAGGACTAAGAGAAGGAGTGGGTGGAGGGCCCCTGGATCTCGTGGAATAAGATGATGTTGCCAGAGTGCATGAACTAACCTTTTGGGGAGGGGAATAATAAAACAAAAAGTAAAGACAAAAAAGGTAACAAAATTAGTGAGGATCATGAAAGTATTGCAATATTTAAACACATAGTGCGGGAACTTAAATCGTGTCCTAATTTTGGGACCTCTTTGTGCCCGAGGTAGGCCTAGCGACAGATTAGTTTGGAGAACTTAGAATGCTAAATGCCTCATTTTATTGACAAAAATAAGACAAATCCCAAATCGACACTAAACAGGAAATAAAAAGGTCACTAATGGCCATTGGCCTTATTACAATTTGTAAAGCGAAAAGATAAACTCCTGTCTACTTGGTCCCAGAAGGACCTTCCCCAGATTCGGCATCCTTGGCTTTATCGAACAACTTTCCCAACTCGCAAAGTCCTAGCAACAGGTATGCTCTGGCTAGATGTCCGCCTTCGTTTCCCTCAGCCTTTTGACAATCTTTGATCTTTTTGAGAAATTTCCTCTCCAGTTCCACCATGCCTCGCTCCAAGTATCCTAGTCGCTTGTTGGTACTGACAGCCATGTCCTTCCATTCCTCAATCAGCTTCTGGTTGGACTCTTGTATCTCGCGACGTTCGCTTTCGTACTCCCGGATCCTTTTGCGCAGTTGATTGTATTTGACCTGTGCCTCGACCCTTTCATCTATAATCCTGTGGCCTCAAGCAAACCCTGGCTGGCCCAGACCATCGTGATTGTCTTCCAACCAACCTGAGTAGAAAGGAGCACAACCAGCATGATACCTGTCCGGCTCGATGGTATCTCTCCCCATTATGATCTTGCAGTGCCACATATGCTGGGCTTGGCACTTGTAAGGACTATCATCATTCTGGAAGTCAGCCCGGAAATGACTCATCTTGTCGACCCTGGGTATAACTTGCTTCCTACCAGCTTGCCTCGGAGAGGGACGTAAGGGTATGTTCCTCTCAAACTGATCAGTATCAGGAAAGGTGCATCTCTGGATCGGGCGATGAATTCCTCAGTCGGAAACCACTCGAACATCCATTGAACTTGTTCTTCGGTCAGATTTTCAAAAAGCTCGACCCATTCTCTAGCATTCTCCGGTTGGGCGATCATATCGGGGATGTAATTTATTCGCTTTGGATGATGGAAAGCGATGTGATCATCCCAGTCCCTTCGCTGAATCTCTTGCCGGTATTCGCCCTTTTGGAGATGTTCCATGAGCCAGAGTTGAAGTAGTAAATTGCAGCCTTCGAAGTGTTTTGCTCCTTGTTGACACTTCTCCAAGGCTCGGTATATGTCTACAATGATCATGGGCAGATGCTGAATGGCTGCCCACCAATTCCTTCCATTAGGGTCTTAGTTACCATAGCCAGTCTGGTATGGATTCTTGCCTTCTTCATTGGAAACACGATCAACCCCAGGAAACAAAACATGAAGACGAAAACCCTTCGAAGGATGTGCCCTAAGGATGTGATGGCAAACTCGTCAGGGTAGGTACGATAGGATTTGCTGTGACCGTACCTTTCATACAAATAGTCAAAAGGGATATATGATTCCTTCAGGCACGCCAATTCTAGGTTGTTCTTCAAACCCATCATTTTGAGGAAGCCCCTGCCCTTGCGGTTGTCAGGCATTAACAAACCCAGAGTTTCCCACACTAGACCGACCAATCCTCCTATCTCCTCTAGCAAGGGTGTCATTTCAATGTCCCCAAAGCGGAATACAGCCCTTTCACAATCCCAAAATAGTGTGGTAGCTTCTATGATCTTGTTGTTAGGTTGGATCTCCAGCAGGGATGGTAGATTTCCCAGATATTTTCGGACGAGAGTTTGATCACTAGAGTGAAGATCTTTCCACCAGCTTAGCAGTCTTGGGTGGATGTTGGTGACCATGCCGAATCTAGGGACTTTGTGCCTCATATTTCTGCAAGGCAAATAAGGTTAGGCCCTTACCCCTACCAGACTCGACTATTTAATACCAACAATTAGCATGAAGCATTTAGTTCTCCAAATAAATGCACAAAACGTGACGACGTCCGTTTGGGTTTAGGGAAACCCGGTGGACTTGGACAAGGCTATCTTAAAGGATCATTATGCGGACAACATAACTGACCCAGCTAGGTTTGACCATGATGCATGCACAATTTAAACAGAGTAAGGTTTCTATGGGGTTTTAGACTGGTACACTTGAGCGGACAACTCAATGGGGAAGGCACGAAACCGTCGACTGCACCGCTGATCGACTGATTTTACTGCAAATATGCCTTTCCGAATTTAGGGAGTAATGATATAGGAAGAGCGCAACCACTCATTATAAGCATTGCTATGGTATTTGTTTGGCACGAGTGGAGTATGATGTTGAGCATGATTATGCAATAATTAAAACATGTTGGCACGTATTTGCACGTTCAGAAAGCGATAAATACAACAGTTTCATAATTTAAAGCGGCAATAAGGAAAAGAAACAAGTAAGACATGTCAGTTTTGTAGTTGAAAAGGAAATTAAATGCTTAAAGGAATTAAACAAGTAATTACACATAAGGGAGGGTACAAATTCACAAGAACAATCTGAAGTGGTAAAAGCCTAATTTCCCCAGCAGAGTCACCATGCTGTCGCGCCCCCCTTTTTCCCTCTTCGCATTGGGAAATTGGGTTTATGACATTTTGGGTATGGGACAACTCATTCCTTTTGAGAACTGGGTTTGTATTTTGGAGAGTCGCCACCTAATGGTTTAAGGTGCATTAGGACACCTATAAGGTTCATTTCTAAGTTTGTTTGATAACCAGCGATTGGGTAAGGTCTTGAAATTATCCTAAGGGGAAGGTGTTAGGCACCCCTCCAGATCCACTAGTGTGGTTCCCGGCCAGACAGTTTTGTAAATTTTGTACAATTAGCAAATATACGATAATAGGCTCAAATAGTAGGGGATTTGAGTTTAAACTCATAAAGGTATGAAAAACAATTACTAAAAGGCGAATTTTTTAAAAGTAATTACAATTTTACAAGCACTTGAGAATATAAGAAGGGAGGGGGGGTGGTGGTCCTAGCTTTGTTTATAATACGAATCACATCAATGCGATACCCGGTATGACACTCCTCAGAAGAGGGGATACACGAGGTATTGGCGCACCGGTCATCATATCCATATCTACCCTTCCCACCCCATTAAGGTATTAAAGCGCGGATTGGTCTCGACCTCTATTGCATGATATTACCCGTCCCATTCCTATCAGTCCCGGAGGAATATAGGACTACTATTCCTATAAAGGGGGAGGATTTTAGTCTGACTCTTAAGTTTTAAAGGTAAAAGGCTAAGGCGACATACAAAACACGAAGGACTGCATATTAGGGGAAACATATAAACACTTTAAAGGGCTCATGCATACCTCCGCAGACAATGCATATAAATAGCATGACTTAAACACAATTAGGGTCTGAATTTTAAAACACTAAAGCAGGATGTTTGAATTGTTGAAGCAGACCAATCTATTACATAACTTATATAAGAAGTCCAAATCAGGCCTGCCTGCTGGTTGTAGCAGTTGCTAATTAAACAAAGGCGGATTCAGTTTTGTTGTTATTACCTAAGGCTTGCCTAAGTGTATATTGGTGATGTCCTATAAGCATGATATCTATTACTGATTAAGAATGTAGCAAAGCAGTAACAATTTTAAACGAGCGATTTGGATCCTATAGGCATGCTTTCTAAACCGTATTAATAAAAGGAGTGGGTTGCTTAAACTGATTCAGAACAGTACGAGTTAAACTAATTTTTTAACTACACCGGTTTCAGATTCTATAGACATGATCTCTATTATTAGTGATTTTAATCCCTACAGACATGGTATCTAAGTAATAAAGGCTAATTTGGTCCTATAGGCATGATATCTAATTGAACATGAAGTGAAGCAGGTAGGATTTATTGACCACATCGAAATTCCTATAGGCATGATTTCTAATTGATTTAACCATGTAGGCATGATGTCTGATTATATCCGTTTGGATCCTATATGCATGGTGTCTAAGTGTGGAAGTAATACATGCAGAAATTATTAAACGGATCCTATAGGCATGTTATCTAAGTGTGGAATTAAAACATGCAGAATTTATTAAAAACAGATCCTATTGGCATGTTATCAACCCTTCTAATAGCTAAAGCATGCATAATCATCCCATTCCTTTTCACTAGCCAACCCCAATGTTTGTTACAAATATTACAGACCAAAATGACTGAATTACATCAGAATAGTGCAAAAATAAGGAGTCACAACCATAGGAAGCCTGATTCTTGACTTCCTCTCTGAGCTATGGAATAAACCACCTCAAATGCCAAGGATGTTCAAAACCTTTCTCAGACCTGGGTGTGTCAAAGTTCCCTAAGGGTCTCAAGGGACCCCGGGCAGTGCTTACACCCAGGTTTGCATAACCAGATAGCAATGAGTGCAGTGTGGAAGGGCCAGCCCTTATGTGTCCAAGTTCAGAGGGAGCTCAAGGGTCCCAAGGCAAGGCTCACACAAGAGGGGCAGAACCTAGGTTCTAGGAATATAGTGGAAGTGCAGAATACAGAGATGATCTAAAAACTAGGTTGAAAATAGTAAGTGATAAGGGTGATTTGAAAACAGTAGCAGTAAAACTCAAACTACACAGAATCAGTAGTTACACAAAGAGGTCAAGGGTGGTTTTGGGAATACATTTTATGAAGCATATGACCCCAGAGAGTGTCAGTCTTGGTCATGCACATCAATAGATGATGCTGGCATGCCCACAAACCAGCCAGAGGATACAAACACAAAGAGGGGATATGAGGTTTGGGATTCATAAGTCAGCAAACACATAACAAGTGAGTGACAGAGTACATACATAGGGAAACATTAATTTAAAAGGGGAGGGGAACACATTTCAACATGCTAGTAATGTAACTTAATTGCAGAAACATAAGCAGAAGTGGACAAGCATGAGAGAAGTTGGAACAATTAAAGAAATAGGTTGTTGTTGATGCTTGAAAATTAACTAGGACATACCAGTAAAGAAGTAAAGTGCAGAAAGAAAAAGTAAGCAAATTTCCACAGCCTAGCCTTGGCTTTCAACCGGCTAGACAAAGCAGTAGCACAAGCAGTAATAGAGAGAAGAGAGATTCTTGAGTGAAGTGTGTGTGTTCAGAACTCAGATGGTTCGTGTGTTTGAAAGAAAAGAGGGTGGGTATTTATAGTTTTGAAAACAGGTGAAGAATAAGATAATAAGTAAAGTCTTAACACAAATATGGAAACAATCACAAGTCAGAATCAATCAACACAAGTGATTCCCTTTAACTTAGGAATCACTGTTGTTTAACGGGTAGTAGCAGGTTTAATTAAGGAAAGAAAATCAGTTTGGGGACAAATTGATTATTGCCATATAAGGGGTAGTAAAGCATGTAGTAAACAATCAAGTCTGAGTACAAAAATATGCTTATTTTGGGAAAGGATTCAGCAAGGTAAAACATCACAGTAAAGGGAAAGGAATCAATTAATTTTAAACAGGCGAGTGAAATTAGGGGTTATAAAAGAAAAGCTTTTGCAATCAGTCCCAAGATCAAGATCAATCAAGGAAGAAACATGATTCTGCACTTCAGTATATAAATAGAGTGAACAGAAGCATCAGACATGCGAGGCCAAGCACATTGGCAAAAGAAACAACATACAATAGTAGCAGAAATAAGCATAGGATTCAGTAGTGAACAAAGTTAGATAGTCAGGGCTCACACGTATAGCCAAAGTGAAGAAGAGAGTCAAAACAAGTAAAGGTCTCACAGTAACAAGTGAGGAAACCTTTTGAGAAATTAGGATTTCAACAATGGTCGAGTTAAAAAGATAGTAAAACTCAGAATCAGATAAGTCACATAAAGAAAAGAGAGACTGAAACAAGGAACTTTTAATCGAGTCAAGTATACATTTAAACAAGCAGTTTTAGACCAAAAGACCTAGGGTTTTCCACAATAATCGAGTTTAAAAAAATGGTAAAACCTGGAATCAAATAAGTCAAACAAGAACGGAGAACTTAATCGAACCAGTACACACTTAAACAAACAGTCTCAGAACTCGGATGAGACCAAAAAGGAATTATAGTTTTCAACATGCTGACTCAGATAGAAGAACAACATGAGCAAAACATAGCAAAATCACAAACAACATTAAAAATCGGAGAAGAGATCATTTGAAAAACTTAAAGGAAAACCTTAATGAAAAGTCGTTTTGAAAGAAAAGTTGAGAACTTTCGAGAAAACACTTAAGACATTCATAGTAAGTACAAATCTAAAGCAGATCTGAAAGAAAGTTGAAAGATCTTAAAGATTAGGGTTTGGGAAAACCCAGAAAAGGTGAGAAAGCCCTTGAAAGTTATCGATCTAACCAGGAGAGTCTAAGATCTGACTCAAACGGCCATGGCTGGCCGGAGAAAGGTTAGGGATGACCGGAGAAAGGCCATGAACATAATTCGAGCAAGGACTGGACCAGATTCCCTCGAGGTCTGGCCATGAAACCAAAGAAACAAATACCCAGGAGCCATAGGAGGCCACTACCCATCTCCAATGGCCATGGAGACCATGGATTAGGCAGGGTTTAGGGTGGATTTGGGTGGGATTAGATGGCGACGGCTAGTTTCATGAGGGTTTCATAGAGAGTTGAGAGAGAAGAGGGATTCAAGGGCGGCGTTTGGTGAAGAATGAGGTAGGGTAAGGGGTCGTTTAAGGTTAAAAATGGAAAGGGAGGACGGTGGCCGTTGATCTAAATGATCAACGACCAGGATTAAAAGGGTGGGGAAATCCGGGTTGGGTCATTTAATTGGGTTAGGGGTCGGGTTTGAATGGGGTTTGGGCCGGGAATTGGGTTTAATTTGGGATCAGATTTAGGCTACAATTGAAATGCAATTGGGCTATTATTTAAATAGCCAATTTTTCCCTTTTAAAATTATAAAAATAGTAAATTAATTTCTGGAAACAAAGTAAAAGCACTAAAATGACTTATAATATATAATTAACAATTTAAAAATACAAGACTTAATTTTATAAATATAAACGCAATTAAATCTTAAAAGGGGCTAATACTGCAATTATATGCAATTTAGCTTTAAAAATACTAAATAAATTTGTAAAAATATGCAAAAATTACCTTAGCTATATTTTAGTAGAAATATAAAAATTCGGTGAATGAATTACCAAAAATAATACTTTTGGAAATAATTATTGGGTTTTTATGGATAAAAGAGGGAAATAAATTGATTTAAAAACCTTTAAAAATTATGAAAAAATAATAAACATTTGGACATACTTATCTATGCATATACATGCTATTTTGAAGTTATTTTTCATATTGAAAATATATAGGGAAAAATTGGGTATCAACAATGATTTTCTCCTTCAAGACAAAGCATTTCTCTGTAGGCTGGCTAATGACGCGATGAAACTTGCAGTATTTCGGATCGTCAACTTTACCAATTTCCTCTGGCCTTTTTGATTGAGGGAGATCGATGACTTTTTTGGCCAGTAATTCATCAAGGATTGTGGGTACGTCTGAATTTGGAAATGGATAAACCTTCGCCTCTAATTCCTTCAAGGTGGGACGATATCTCCTCTTTGGGATATTGACTTGGGTTTTATCCTCCTTCACTTTTTGCTTAGTAGTGACATTCATAGAAGTTGTTCCAAGTCAATATACTAGTAAAATGTGTTCCCCTTCAGCGAACGAACAAACTACTTTACCAAAAGGTCACCATGCGTTCCAGCATTGATGCAAGTTTCAACAAAGTGGGCAATATGTTGCCTTGGGTTTCCTTTTACATCAAATTGATGCGGTTTTGGTGGTTGATAATTGGTTGGCATAGTTAGACAATCAATCCTCTTAGTATAAGGCTTAGAGTAGTACAATGAACTTTGTGATGGTCCGCCGTATTGAGCTCTGATGGTGTTTGTTATTATGTCTTGCATTTGTTGGACAGATAATGCTGCAAGTGGATTGTTGTTCCCTCTGAATGCTGAGCTTGGCAAGCGATTCCTCAACAGCCATTTTTGGCGAGGTGAAGACAGGTGAACGAGGAGGGACGTGGCTTGACTCTCCAGGTGCATAGGCCTCCAATTTGTTCATGAGTTAAGCGATTTGAAGGTCTTTGTCTTCAATAGATTTCTTCAAGACCTCTATAGTTTATTCCATCGTGGAGAACTTTTCGTCCACGTTAGTTGCGTCAGTCATCAAGGCATTGACTTTTGTTGAAGCTGAAGAATCCATCAAATCCTCAAATCCACCAAAGTTTGAGGTTGTTTGAAAAAGTTCGTCAAACAGCGAGAATGGGATGTTGCCCCCAGAAGCTGCGGTTGCGAACGTCATATGAGATCTGCTCTTATTTGCCATCTCCAAGGAGGCGAAGTATTCAGTTCCATCCGAGCCACTAGCCTTGAACTGCTTTGAGTGATTGGGCCAACACGACTAAGCTTAGCAAACGCAGCAACAGTTGCATCTTTGCATGAAACATCACACTTGCGGAAGGCCATTGTAGCAGCAGATATGAAGTTTGTAGTTTTCGACTTGTAAGAAGGAGAGATGAAGAGCAGAATTGGTCCCACTGGGCATGCCAAAATTTGTTTGCAACAAATTTTCGTAGTATGGAAAATAAACTGAAATAAAAATAATATGAAGAAAAGTGATTTATTAATAAATATTTGTGAGTACAATTATATGTATCCCTTGATTCTCCTCTCTAAAATTCTCCGTGATTCGAGGGCTTGAGAAGCATATTTCTTGAATGTAGGATGATGCAAACCTCCTTATGATATATTTAATCACCAAGAACGTCGAGCAACACTTTTTTGTTACGGGTTGATCTCCGGGAAGAACTCCGTTGATCACTCCTTAGTTGAAGAACTATGCACTTGATGATTGATCTCTCTGTTTGTGGATGCCTTCACCAATTGCGGAATGTTCTCTCCAACTCTGAATGTCCCCAGAGAGTTATGTAACCCCTCTATTTATAATTGTAGAGGATGGACATTCCAGCTACATATGAACACTCTTGCTTGATTCTGGTTGGCCCATGTCATTTTAGACACTTAACTACCTATGGTTGGTTCTTGGTTTTTGACTTGGATTGCCATATCATTTAACGCGTGGCGTCACCTTATTGGCCTGGAGTTTGACTGGATATGCCATGTCACTTGACACATGGCATGATTCTGGGCCTTAATAATAAAATGGACTAATTTAACTTATAAAGCCTAAATTAATTATTTAACCCATTTGAATTTAATCCAAATTTTATATGGATTAGACCCAATAAATTTTATATGTCTACAACAACAACTGAGCAAACTAAACTCGAGGCTGGTAGGAGGTACCTGGATCTGCACACGAATATCCGGGTCCGAATGGCCCAAATCTAGCCAAAAAAAATTACATATTATAGATACAACTATAATAGACTAATCTAATTAATGAAATCAAGGCTTAAACAAGAAATTGGAAGATTGCCCTAAAATGTCTCCCCAGGCCCACGTCTCGGAATCGAGTAAAAGTCACAAAACCCAAAAGCCCATTCACTCACGAGTCTAACCATACCAAATTTATCAAAATCCGACATCATTTGGTCATCCAAATTCCCAAAATTCACTCTCCAATTCTCAAGCCCTATACTCCCAAATTTCACGTCAAAATCTCACTAATTAGGTGCAAAATCAGTAGGGAAACACCATTATTGAAGATAAATAGGCACAAGGAGCTTACCTCAGTATTCCCTTCGAAAATCTCCTCAAAAATCCCCAAAGTCCGAGCTCAAAGTGTTAAAAAGGTAAAAAATCTCGAAGTCACGTGTATTTATATGATCTGCCCAAGCCTTTCGCACCTGCGGCAAATACTCCGCTCCTGTGGTCCCATATCTGCGGTAAAAATGCCGCTTCTACGGAAGTCACTTAAATCCCCAAGGCTCGCACCTGCGCTCCAGGTTTCGCACCTGCGAACGCGCATCTGCGGCTCTGGTCTCGCTTCTGCGGAATCGCTCACCCTAGCTGCCTCCGCACCTGCGTCCTCTTGTCCGTATCTGCGCTATCGCAGGTGCCTGAATTCCTTCGCACCTGCGACCCCTGACCTTACTGGCCTTTCCCGCACCTGCGACCTTTCTCCCCTCTTCTGCGGGCTCGCACCTATGATGAAACCTCCGCAGGTGCGATTCCACCAGCTGAGTCCAAACGTCAGCAACCTTCAAACTTCAAAACTTGTTTCGTTAACCACCCGAAATCAACCCGACAACCTCAGGACCTCAACTAATTACACCAACAAGTCTCATAACCCGATACGAACTTAGTCGAATCCTCAAATCACCTCAAACATCATCAAAAACATGAATTACACACGGACTAAAGCCTAATGAACTTTCAAATTTCCAAATTCTACAAACAACGTCGAAACCCATCAAATCACGTCTGATTGACCTCAAATCTTGACCACAAGTCATAAATGACACCACGAACCTAGTCCAACTTCTAAAAATGAAATCCGACCTCGATATCAAAAAGTCCTCTCCCCGTCAAACTTTCCAAAGTTCCAGCTTTCATCAATTCAAGCCTAATTCTACTACGACCTCCAAATCACAATCCGGGAGCGCTCCTAACTCCAAAATCACCTAATTGAGCTAATGCAATCATCAAAATTCAAATCCGAGGTCGTTTACATACAAGTCAATATCCGGTCAACTTTTCCAACTTAAGGTTTCAAATAAGAGACTACGTGTCTCAATTCACTCCGTATTCGCTCCGGACCCGAACCAACTAACCCGATAAGTCACAACACAGTTGTAAAATATAAAAGAAGCAGAAAATAGGGGAAACAGGGCTACAACTCTCAAAACAACCGGCCGGGTCGTTACATCCTCCCCCTTAAAATAACCGTTCGTCTTCGAACAAGCATAGAGATATACCTGATGTGTTGAAACGATGAGGATAATGGCTGCGCATATCCTGCTCGGTCTCCCAAGTCGCCTCCTCGACCGGCTAGCCCCTCCACTGGACCTTCACTGAAGAAATGTTCTTTGACCTCAACTTTCGATCCTGCCTGTCCAAAATAGCCATTGGCTCCTCAACAAAAGATAGATCTTTGTCCAACTAGACTGAGCTGAAATCAACACATGAGACAAATCACCGTGATTCTTTCGCCACATAGAAACATGGAATACCGGATGAATTTCTTCTAGACTAGGAGGTAAGGTAAGCTCATAAGAAACCTCCCCAACTCGCTGTAACACCTCAAATGGACCAATGAACCTTGGGCTCAGCTTGCCCTTCTTCCCGAATCTCATAACACCTTTCATAGGCGAAACCCGGAGCAAGACCCACTCTCCAGCCATGAATGCAACATCACGAACCTTCCGATCCGCATAACTCTTCTATATGGACTTGGTTGTGCGAAGTCTATCCTAAATCACCTTAACCTTCGTCAAAGCATCCTGAACCAAGTCTGTACCTAATAATCTAGCCTCGCCCGGCTCGAACCAACCCACCAGGGACCGACATCGCCTACCATACAGAGCCTTATACAATGCCATCTGAATGCTGGACTGATAACTGTTGTTGTAGGCAAACTCCGAAAGTGTCAAGATTTGATCCCAAAAATCTCCAAACTCCAACACAAACGCACGGAGCATATCCTCAAGTATCTGAATAATATGCTCGGACGGTCTGTCCGTCTGAAGATGAAATGCCGTGCTCAACTCCACCCGAGTACCTAACTCATGCTGTACGACCCTCCAGAACCCTGAATGAAACTGCGTACCCCGGTCAGAGATGATAGATACTGGCATGCTATGAAGTCTGACAATCTCGCATATATAAACTCGAGCCAGCTATTCGGAGGAGTAAGTAGTCATCACAGGAATGAAATGTGCTGACTTGGTCAGCCTATCCATAATCACCCAAATTGCATCAAAATTCCGCTGAGTCCATGGGAGTCCAACAACGAAATCCATAGTGATCCGCTACCATTTCCACTCTAGGATCTCTAACTTCCGAAGCAATCCACTCTGCCGCTGGTGCTCATACTTCACTTGCTGACAATTTAAACACCAAGATACATATTCCACTATGTCCTTGTTCATTCTATGCCACCAATAATGTTGCCTCAAGTCTTGATACATCTTTGTGGCACCCGGATGAATGAAGTACCACGAGCTATGAGCCTCTTGAAGAATCAACTCACGTAATCCGTCTACGTTGGGCACACATAGCCTACCCTACATCGTGAATGCAACATCATCACCAATAGTGACCTCCTTAGCATCACCGTGCTGAACTGTGTCTTTTGGGACAAGCAGATAGGGGTCATCATACTAACGCTCCCTGATATGATCATAAAGAGAAGACTGGGAGACCACACAAGCCAAAACTCGACTCGGCTCAAAAATATCCAATCTAACAAACTGGTTGGCTAAGGCCTAAACATCTAATGCCTCTTTACTGCTGGTAAATATGTTAAGCTCTCCAAATTCTCCCCCTTGCGACTCAAGGCATCGGCTACCACATTGGCCTTCCCGGGATGATATAGAATAATGATATCATAATCCTTAAGCATCTCTAACCACCTCCGTTGACGCACGTTAAGATCCTTCTACTTGAACAGATGCTGCAAACTCCAGTGATCATTGTAGATCTCACAAGGGACACCGTACAAATAGTGCCTCCAAATCATCAAGGCATGAACAATAGCTGCTAAATCAATATTGTGGACAGAATAGTTCTTTTCATGCACCTTCAGCTGTCTGGACGCGTAGGCAATCACCCTACGGTCCTGCATTAACACCGCGCTGAGACCAACTCGCGACGCATCACAATAAATAGTAGAAGACCTCGAACTTGTAGGCAATATCAGTACTGGGGCTGAAGTCAAAGTTGTCTGAAGCTTTTGGAAGCTCTCTTCACACTACTCTGTCCACCTGAATGGAGCACCCTTCTGGGTCAGCCTGGTCATAGGTGCTGCAATAGATGAGAATACCTCAACAAATCAACGGTAATACTCGCCGAACCAAGAAAGCTCCGCATCTCTGTAGCTGAGGATGGTCTGGGCCAACTGTGCACTACTTCTACGTTCTTCGGATCCACCATGATCCCTTCACTCACCAATACACGACCCAGAAATGCCACTGAATCTAACCAGAACTCCTACTTTGACAATTTTGCATATAACTTCTTCTCTCTCAAGGTCTGAAGCATAGTCCTCAGGTGCTGCTTATGATCTTCCCGAGTCCGGGAGTACACCAGAATGTCGTCAATAAATACAATGATGAATGAGTCAAGATAGGGCCGAAATACACTGTGCATCAAATGCATAAATGTTGATGGGGCATTGGTCAGCCCAAATGGCATCACAAGGAACTCGTAATGACCATACCAAGTCCCGAAAGCAATCTTCGAGATATTTGTCTCCCGAATCTTCAACTGATGATAAATTGAACGTAATTCAATCTTGGAGAACACTCTGGCACCTTGTAACTGATCAAATAAGTCATCGATACGAGGAAATGGATACCTGTTATTCATTGTGACTTTGTTCAACTGGCGATAATCAATGCACCTATGCATCGAATCATCCTTATTCTTCACATACAAGACAGGAGCACCCCAAAGTGACACAGTGGGCCGAATGAAGCCCTTATCAAGCAACTCCTGTAACTGTTCCTTCAACTCAGGAGGAGCCATACGATATGGAGGAATAAAGATGGGCTGAGTGTCCAGCAAAGAATCAATACGAAAGTCGATATCTCTATCGGGCGGCATGCCCGGAAGATTAGCTTGAAATACATCAGGGAAATCCCTCACTACTGGGAGTGACTCAACTGTAGGGGTATTAATACTGACATCTTTCACATAAGGTAGATACGCGTCACACCCCTTCTCAATCATTCGTTGAGCTTTAAGAAAAGAAATAAATCTACTGGGAGAGTAATCTAAGGTACCCTCTACTCTAATCGCGGTAAGCCTGGCATAGCCAGCATCACAATCTTGGAATGAAAATCAAGAACAACATAATGGGGAAACAACTAGTCCATGCCCAAGATAATATCAAAATCTACCATACTGAGCAACAACAAATCGGCTCTAGTCTCAAAACCACTAATAATAACCAAACACGACCGATACACACGGTCCACAACAATAGAATCTCCCACAGATGTAGGGACATAAATAGGAGAACTCAAAGAGTGATGAGATACGCCGAAATACGAAGCAAAATAAGATGACACATAGGAATAAGTGGAGCCTGGATCAAATAATATCGACGCATCTCTATGACAGACCAGAACAATACTTGTAATGACATAGTTGGAAGAAACTGCCTCAGTACGAGAAGGAAGGGCATAGTATCTGGCCTGGCCTCCCTCTCTAGGGAAACCTCTACCTCCCCGACCTCCAACCCTGGGCAGGTGGAGTAGTAGCTCGTGCTGGAATCATGGCCTGAGGACCCGGTGGAGCACGTGGTGCCTCAGAAGTCTGTGGAGGTCCCGCAATAAGATCTCCAATGTTCAAAACAGTTATGCAATTTATCAAAGCATTTTGACTTTTCTTATGAATCAACACTCATTATTTTTTTTCTCATTACTTTACTTATACAGCATTACTATTACTTATCTTGATGAACCAATGACTGTGACATGCAATGAGACAACGCAACAAACG
The DNA here is from genome assembly GCF_001879085.1 of Nicotiana attenuata. Taxonomy (NCBI): domain Eukaryota; kingdom Viridiplantae; phylum Streptophyta; class Magnoliopsida; order Solanales; family Solanaceae; genus Nicotiana; species Nicotiana attenuata. Next base: position 116,193 of record NW_017671059.1, on the reverse strand, counting down.
GACATTGATTCAGAGGAAGATGACATACCTGACGATATTGTTAAAGAAGTTGAGAACTTTGAGAACAGACCTAAGTCCAACCTGGACGAGACCGAAATTGTTAACTTGGGAGATGCAGAAAACGTCAAGGAAACATGAATCAGCGTTCACTTATCGCCATCAGAAAGGAAGGAATACACAGAATTTCTAAAGGAATATGAGGACATATTCGCCTGGTCGTATGATGACATGATTGGTCTGAGTACGTCTATTGTGGCTCACAAACTGCCAACCGATCCAACATGTCCTCCGGTAAAGCAAAAGCTCAGACAGTTCAAGCCTGATATGAGTTTGAAAATCAAGGAAGAAGTCACTAAGAAAGTCAAAACTAAGGTTCTCAGGGTAGTAGAATACCCGACATGGTTAGCCAACATCGTGCACGTACCAAAGAAGGACGGGAAAGTCCGAGTCTGTGTCGACTACCGAGATCTCAACTGGGCCAGTCCAAAAGACGACTTCCCTCTGCTGAATATACACATCCTAATTGACAATTGCGCCAAGCATGAGCTGCAGTCATTTGTAGATTGCTTCGCTGGTTATCATCAGATCTGGATGGATGAAGAAGATGCTGAGAAAACGGCTTTCATTACGCCGCGGGGAATGTACTGTTACAAAATGATGATGTTCGGCCTGAAGAATGCAGGGGCCACCTACATGAGGGCCATGACTACCATTTTCCATGATATGATACACAAGGAGATAAAGGTGTATGTAGATGACGTTATCATCAAGTCCAAGAAGGCCAATGATCACATGGAAGATCTGAGGAAGTTCTTTAATACACTGCGAAGGTACAACCTGAAACTGAACCCCGCAAAGTGCGCATTTGGGGTTCCTGCTGGGAAATTTCTTGGGTTTATTGTGAGTCGCCGAGGAGTAGAACTGGATCCATCAGAAGTCAAAGCCATTCAAGAACCGCCACCACCAAAGAACAAGAAGGATGTGATGAGTTTCTTGGGAAGTCTCAACTACATCAGTCGGTTCACAGCACAGTATACAGTTATCTGTGAGCCAATCTTTAAGATGTTGAAGAAGGACGCCGCCACCAAATAGACTGATGACTGCCAAAGAGCCTTCGACAGAATCAAGGAGTACCTGTCAACACCACTAGTCTTGGCCCGCCTGAGCCAGGTAGACCCTTATTACTCTACCTTGCAGTATTGGATGGAGCTTTCGGCTGCGTTCTGGGGTAGCATGATGAAACGGGGAGGAAGGAACAAGCCATCTACTACCTCATTAAGAAGTTCACCCCGTACGAGGCCCGGTATTCTCTATTATAACGCACGTGTTGTGCTTTGACTTGGGTAGCTCAGAAGCTGAGGCAGTTTTTCTGTGCGTATACTACATATCTCATATCAAGGATGGATCCTTTGAAGTACATCTTTCAGAAGCCCATGCCCACCGGCAAGCTAGCCAAGTGGCAAATACTGTTGAGTGAGTTTGACATTGTCTACGTGAATCAGAAAGCAATCAAGGGACAGGCAATAGCAGATCACCTTGCTGAAAATCCCGTGGATGGAGAATACGAATCCCTGAAAACGTATTTTCCTGATGAAGAGGTATCATTCATAGGAGAAGACATTGCAGAATCCTATGACGCTTGGAGAATGTTTTTCGATGGAGCAGCGAACTTCAAAGGAGTTGGCATATGAGCAGTCCTAGTGTTGGAAACCGGTTAGCATTATCCGGTATCTGCCAAACTCAGGTTCCCCTGTACCAACAATATGGACGAGTACGAAGTCTGCATCTTAGGACTCAAAATGGCCATTGACATGAACATTCAAGAGTTGCTAGTGATTGGGGATTCAGACCTACTTATACATCAGGTGCGGGAAGAATGGGCGACCAAGAACTCTAAGATACTCCCGTATCTGCATCATGTGTAGGAATTGAGAAAGAGGTTCACAAAGATGGAATTCCAACACGTCCCCAGAATCCAGAATGAGTTCGCCGATGCATTGGCTACCCTTTCATCTATGATACAGCATCCAGACAAAAATTTCATTGATCCTATCCCAGTAAAGATCCATGATCAGCCAGCTTATTGTGCCCATGTTGAAGAAGAAGCAGACGGAAAGCCTTGGTTTCATGACATCAAAGGATATTTGGCAAAAGGAGAGCACCTAGAACTTTCAAATCCAACTCAGAAATGCACACTTTGGAGGTTGTCCAACAATTTCTTTCACAGCGGAGGAATCCTGTATAGGAGGACTCCTGATTTGGGACTATTAAGGTGTGTCGACGCAAAGGAAGCATCCAGGCTAATAGAGGAAATTCACGTTGGGACCTGCGGTCCACATATGAACGGTTTTGTCTTAGCAAAGAAGATACTCCGAGCTGGTTACTTTTGGATGACTATGGAAACGGACTGCATCCAGTATGTTCGGAAATGCCACCGCTGTCAGATACATGCATACATGATAAAGGTACCTCCAAATGAGCTTAATGCAACAAGCTTACCATGGTCGTTCGCCGCCTGGGGAATGGATGTTATTGGACCAATCGAGCTTGCTACATCCAACGGACACAGGTTTATCCTAGTGGCCATCCACTATTTCACAAAATGGGTCGAAGCAGCATCCTACAGAGCACTGACTAAGAAAGTCGTGGCAAACTTTATCCGCGACTGCATTGTTTGTTGATTCGGGATTCCAGAGTCAATCATTACTGATAATGGATCCAACCTCAACAGCGACTTGATGAAAGCTATGTGTGAATCTTTCAAAATCAGACACAAGAATTCCACAGCCTACAGGCCTCAGATGAATGGAGCTGTAGAAGCCACCAACAAGAATATCAAGAAGATACTGAGGAAAATGATAGATAAGCATAAGCAGTGGCACGAAAACTTATCATTTGCTCTATTGGGATATCGGACCACAGTCCGCACATCAATGAGGGCAACCCCCTATATGATGGTTTATGGTACAGAGGCAGTCATTCCCGCTGAAGTGGAAATTCCTTCCCTAAGGATCATACAAGAAGCCGAGCTCGACGACGCATAATGGGTAAAAAGCCATTATGAACAGCTAGCCCTTATAGATGGAAAGAGAATGAATGCAGTTTTCCATGGTCAACTCTATCAGAACAGAATGTCCAGAGCCTTCAACAAAAGAGTCAAGCTAAGACAGTTTACACCGGGGCAGCTGGTGTTAAAGACAATTTTTCTGCATCAAGACGAACCAAAGGGAAGTTCTCTCCCAACTGGCAGGTTCCATACATGGTCCACCGGGTTCTGACAGGAGGAGCCCTCATACTTGCAGAGATGGACGGAGAAGTTTGGCCGATGCCGATCAATTCAGATGCAGTCAAGCGTTACTATGTGTAATCTTTAAGCCTTCCTTGTATGATGTAAATTGAACTACGCCTGACCTGATTCCCGTTTAAGAGGGGATACATAGGCAGCCCTATGGGTTCGGTCACAATTCAATAAAATTCTCATTTCCCCCGTAATTGGAAACTGGGGCAGAATTTTGAGGACCCTCAAAATTCCAAAGTAATTTTAGCCGATCGTCGCAAGCAACAGTCAGAAGCGTCAACCTATTAAACTGGGGCAGAATTTTGAGGGGTGTCCTGAACCACGTCACAGTCGTCGGTTCATCTAAAAGTTATTTTTATACACTTACGTCATATTTTTGACAAAATCATGCATGTTTATTATTGAAATTGCTTTGTTTAGCAACGCTACCCCAATGATACATACAGTATCACCAGATCAAAGCCGAGCAGGTCAAGCAAAGCCAGTGGGGATACGAACTAACCTCCCCCTTTACAAAACTAACGATTTTTCTTTGGATGTAGGCACTAGGATTGCGAAGTCATTAAACCTACTGTACGCCTACAGAACGAACACTGCTCAAAGATACGACCCTCCAAACCGTTGCACTCGCCAGCATTTGCTGTCCACTAGTGATGTCCCGTATGTCACAATGATCCCATTAATCACAACACCGCAATCTGCTATCAACTAAGAAAGCTCTATTACCATTTGTCATTTTATTTCTTGCATAAGGCTACCGTTCTGGCTTCCGAGACTAAACGTTGTCTCCACTTGCATTCTTGCATAAGGCTACCGTTCTGCCTTCCGAGACTAAACGTTGTCTCCACCTGCATTCTTGTATAAAGCTACCATTCTGCCTTCCGAGGTTAAGCTCTACCTCCATCCGCATTTGCATTGCATAAGGCTACTATTCTGCCTTCCAACTTGCATAAGGCTACTATTCTGCCTTCCGAGACTAAACGTTGTCTCCATTTGCATCCGCGTTCTTGCATAAGGCTACTGTTCTGCCTTCCGAGGTTAAGCTCTACCTCTATCCGCATTCGCATCTTTGCATAAGGCTATCATTTCGCCGTCCGAGGCTAAGCTCTGCCTCCCACATCTTTTTCAAAACTAAGCACTATCTCAAACATCATTTATTTCGTTTCTCTTACGGGCTAAGCTCTACCCTTTAATTCGCAAGACTAAGCTCTATCTTGATCGCCTCATACTGCATCTCATGGGCTGAAAGATCACCTCATACTGCATCTCGTGGGCTAAAAGATCGCCTCATACTGCATCTCATGGGCTGAAAAATCACCTCATACTGCATCTCATAGGCTGAAAGGTCGACTCATACTGCATCTCATGGGCTGAAAGATCGCCAGATTATCCAAAGGCATCATCGTTCGGAGGCACCATCTTCATAGCCCGAGAACACCATGTCATGGCCTGAGGATCCGTTTTAATCTTTTTCATATCATTATTCAAAGGCATCATGGTTCGGAGGCATCATCCTCATAGCCCGAGAGCATCATTTCATGGCCTGCGAATCCTTTACCGCACGCTTCATGGCCCAGGACGTCATGGTCTAAAGGACGTCATCCTAACCGTCCAAAGACAACATTCATGGTCCGACGGGAATTTGCATCATGTTTAAATTTATGCGCAATATACGCTTGTATTGTTTCTAATTGCAGGTAAATCGGCGAGCAACGGCCATCCCAGTAGGAGCAAGCCCGCTCCAGTTCCCACAGCCATATCGAACCTTAACCATTCTCACAAGACGCCCACTCACCCCGTCCTGGATATTGCGTCAATTCTTGGAAAGTCTCCATCGGCATACTCTACTGATGGATCCTGAACTACATATGGCCTGATTCCTGTAAAACCAAGGATATGTAGGCAGCTCAGAAGCCAGGGCGCGGCCTAAACCTCTTCGAAACGTTTCGCTCGGTCAAAATTGGTCATCATATCTTTACCCGACAACTCTTTCATCCTTCCCGGGTAAAGAGGGGCAGCAGTTGGTACCCAATTTTTTCCTATATATTTTTCAATATGAAAAATACCTTCAAAATAGTATATGTATGTATATATAAGTATGCCCAAATGTTCTATTATTTTCCTTAATATTTAAAGGTTTTTAAATCAATTTATTTCCCTATTTTTATCCATAAAAACCAAATAATAATTTCTAAAATTATTATTTTTGGTAATTCATTTATTGGACTCTCATATTTATGCTAAAATATAGCTAAGATAATTTTTGCATATTTTTACAAATTCATTTAGTATTTTTAAAGCTAAATTGCATATAATTGCAATATTAGCCTCTTTTAGGATTTAATTGCGTTTATATTTATAAAAATTAAGTCCAGTATTTTCTAAATTGATAATTATATGTTATAAATCATTTTAGTACTTTCAATTTATTTCCAAAAATTAATTTACTATTTTTATAATTTTAAAAGGGAAAAACTAGCTGTTTAAATGATAGCCCAATTACATTTCAATTTTAGCCTAAATCTGACCCCAATTTGAACCCAATTTTCCCCGGCCCAATTCCCATTCCAACCCGACCCCTAACCTATTTAACCGACCCGACCCGGATCCCCTACCTAACCATTTCAATCATGGCCGTTGATCATTTAGATTAACGGCCACTATACGCCCTTTCCTTTTTTAACTCCAAACGACCCCTTACCCTACTTCATTATTCACCAACCGCCGCCTCTGAATCCCTCTTCACTCTCAACTCTCTCTGAAACCTCTCACAAACCATAGCCGCCACCATCTAATCCCACCTTAATCCACCCTAAGCCCTGCCTAATCCATGGCCTCCCATGGCCTCCCATGGCCATTGGAGATGTGTAGTGGCCTCCTATGGCTCCTGGGTGTTTGTTTCTGTGGTTTCATGGCCAGACCTCGAAGGAATCTGGTCCAGTCCTTGCTCGACTTCTGTTCATGGTCTTTCTCCGGCCATCCCTGACCTTTCCCCGGCCAGCCATGGCCGTTCGAGTCAGATCCTTGACTCTCCTGGTTAGATCGGTAACTTTCAAGGCCTTTCTCACCTTTTCTGGGGTTTTCGAAACCCTAATCTTTAAGATCTTTTGGTTTTCTTTCAGATCTGCCATAGATCTGTGCTTACTATGAATTTCTTAAGTGTTTTCTCGAAGGTTCTTCAACTTTTCTTTCAAAATGACCCTTCATTAGGGTTTTTCCTTTAAGTTTTTCAAAAGATCTCTGATTTTAACGTGTTTGTAATTTTGCTATGATTTGCTCATGTCGTTCTTCTATCTGTTTCAGCATGTTAAAACCCTAGTTCCTTTTTTGGTCTCATTCGAGTTCTAAAACTGTTTTTAGATGCATACTTGTCTGATTAAGTTCCTCGCTCTTGTTTGACTTATTTGTTTTACCATCTTTTAAACTCGATTATTGTGGAAAACCCTAGGTCTTTTGGTCTGAGACTACTTGTTTGAAAGTATACTTGACTCGGTTAAAGTTCCTTGTTTCAGACTCTCTTTTCTTTTATGTGACTTATCTGGTTCTGAGTTTCACTATCTTTTTAATTCAATTATTGTTGAAACCCCAATTTCTTAAAAAGGTTTTCCTCACTTGTTACTATGAGACCTTTACTTGTTTCTGATTTCTCTTACCTGATACTATGTTCTTCTTCACTGTTAATTCTACCTGACATACTTGACTACTGTACCTCAAATATTTTCCTTACTACTGAATTCTATACTTATTTCTGCTACTATTGTATGTTGTTTCTTTTGCCAATGTGCTTGGCCTCACATGACTGATGTTTCTGTTCACTTTATTTATATACTGAAGTACAGAATCATGTTTCTTCCTTGATTGATATTGATCTTGTGACTGATTTCAAAAGCTTTTCTTTTATGAGTCCTGATTTCACTCGATGTTTAAAATTAATTGATTCTTTTCCCTTCACTATGATGTTTTACCTTGCTGAATCCTTTCCTAAAATAAGCATATTTTTGTACTCAGACTTGATTGTTTACTGCATGCTTTTACTACCCCTTATATGGCAATAATCAATCTGTCTCCAAACTGATTTCTTTCTTTATTTGAACCTGCTACTACCCGTTAAACAGTGATCCCTTAATTAAAGGGAATCACTTGGGTTAATTGATTCTGGCTTGTGATTGTTTCCATGTTTGTATAAAGACTTTACTTATTGCCTTATTCTTCACCTGTTTTCAAAACTATAAATACCCTGCACCCTTTTTCTTTCAAAGACACGAACGAACCATCTGAGTTCAGAACACACACACTTCACTCAAAACTCTCTCTTTTCTCTATTACTACTTGTGCTACTACTTTGTCTAGCCGGCTGAAAGCTAAGGCTAGGCTGTGGATTTTGCCTGCTTTTCCTTTCTGTATTTGCTTCTTTACTGGTATGTCCTAGTTAATTTTCAAGCATCAACAACAACATGTTTCTTTAATTTTTCCAACTTCTCTCATGCTTGTCTACTTTTGCTTATGTTTCTGCAATCAAGTTACATTACTAGCATGTGAAATATATTCCCAGCCCCTTTTAAATTAATGCTCTCCTATGTGTATGAATCCCAAACCCCACATCCCCTCTATGTGCTTGTGTTCTCTGGCTGGTTTGTGAGCATGCCAGCATCACCTATTGCTGTGCATGACCAAACCTGACCCTTTCTAGGGTCATATGCTTCATGCAAATGTTTTCCCAAAACCCCTGACCCCTTTGTGTAACTACTGATTCTGTATAGTCTGAGTTGTACTACTACTATTTTCAAATCACTCTTACCACTTACTATTTTCAAACCAGTTTTAATCTCTGAATTCTCCACTTCCACTATATTCCTAGAACCTAGGTTCTGCCCCTCTTGTGTGAGCCTTGCCTTGGGACCCCTGAGTTCCCTCTGAACTTGGACACATAAGGGCTGGCCCTTCCACACTGCACTCATCTCTATCTGGTTATGCGAACCTAGGTGTAAGCACTGCCCGGGGTCCCTTGAGACCCTTAGGGAACTTTGACACACCCAGGTTTGAGAAAGGCTTTGAAACAAGTGGTGCTTGAGGTGTTTTATCCCATAACTCAGAGAGGAAGTCAAGAATCAGGCTTCCTATGGTTGTAACTTCTTATTTTACACTTTTTTGATGTAATTCAGTATTTGGTCTGTAAAAATTTTTAACAAATATTGGGGGCTGGTTAGTGAAAAGGGGTGGGTAATTATGCATGTTTAGCTATTAGAAGGGTAGAGAACATGCCTATAGGATCCGTTCTGTTTTAATTTAAGTCTGCATGCTCCACTTTCACGCAGATAGAAAACATGTCTATAGGATTTGTTTAATGAACTCTGCATGTTTCATTACCACACGTAGACGCCATGCCTATAGGATATAAAGGACCATAATCAGTTGTCATGTCTGTAAGGTTAAAAATCAGCTTTGAAATTAGATGCCATGTCTATAGGATCAAAATCAGTATTTTTATAGAAATCATGCATATAGGAATTTCGCTGTAAATCCTGTCTGCTTCATTTCACGTTCAACTAGATATCATGTCTATGGAATTAAAAATCAGCAACAATAGAGACCATGCCTATAGGATCTGAAACCAGTCTAGTTTAAAATCAGTTTGACTCGCACTATTCTGAATTAGTTTTAAACAATCTACTCCTGTTATTAATACGGCTTAGATAGCATGCCTATAGGATCCAAATCGCTCATTTAACTGTTACTGCTTTGCTACATTCTGAATCAGTAATAGATATCATGCTTATAGGATACCACTAATACACACTTAGTCAAGCCTTAGGTGATAACAACAAAACAGAATCCGCCTTTGTTAATTATTAACCGCTACAACCAGCAGGCAGGCCTGATTCGGACTTCTTATCTGAGTTATGTAATAAACTGGTCTGCTTCAACAATTAAAACTCCCCTGTCTTAGTACTTTAAATTCTGCCCCTAAATGTTTTTAAGTCATGCTATTTATGTGCCTTACTTGAGGAGGTATATATGAGCCTCTGAGTTGCTTACATGTTTCCCCTAATATGCAGTCCTATGTGTTTTGAATGTCGCCTTAGTCTTTTATCTTTAAAAACCTAAGAGTCAGCCTAAATCCTCCCTCTTATAGGAATAGTAGTCCTAAATTCCTCCGGGACTAATAGGAATGCGACAGGTAATAGCATACAATAGAGGTCGAACCAATCCGCGCTTTAATACCTCAACGGGGTGGGAAGGGTAGATATGGATATGATGACCAGTGCGCTAATACCACGTGTATCCCCTCTTCTGAGGAGTGCCATACCGGGTATCGCATTGATGTGATCCATATTATAAACAAACCTAGGACCCCCCCTCCTCTTTTCTCTTTTTATATTCTCAAGTATTTGTAGAACTGTAATCCCTTTTCAAAATTCGCCTTTTAGTAACTATTTTCAAACTCTTATGTGTTTAAACTTAAATCCCCTACTATTTGAGCCTATACTTGTCTATTTGCTAATTGTACAAAATTCACAAAATTGTCTGGCGGGGAACCACACTAGTGGATCTTGAGGGGTGCCTAACACCTTCCCCTTAGGACAATTTCAAGCCGTTACCCTATCTCTGGTTATCAAACAAACTTAGAAATGAACCTTATAGGTGTCCTAATGCACCTTAAATCATTAGGTGGCGACTCTTGAAATGCAAACCGAGTTCCCAAAAGGAATGAGTTGCTCCATACCCAAAATGTCGTAAATCCAATTTTCCGATGCAAAGAGGGAAAAAGGGGGGGCGCGACAGGTGTCCTCGGCCTCTACCCCAGCCCCGGCCTCCAGCGACTCTAAGAGGGGGCGCAGGTGCCTGATCATCTCCGGCTGCACGTGTCCTCCCCATCTGTGAGAGAATAGAAGACAAAAGTTTAAAATTTCGAAGTCAACAATTTTGCACGACCAGGAATCAAAAGAAGTGAAATTTTCCTAACAGTTCCATGGCTTCCCGAAGATAAGTACAGACATCTCCGTACCGATCCACGAGACTCTAATAAACCGGCTTGTGACTCACGACTTCTATGCACCTAGAGCTCTAATACCAACTTGTCACGACACAAAGTTTCCCTCCGTGAATTTTCGTGATGGCACCTAGTCTCGACGACTAGGTAAGCCTAATATTTGCGGAATTGAAATGAAAAATTAAGAACTAACACTAATAGATAATTTTAATAGCATTTGAGATGTCGCTCGGCATAATAAAGACTGAATTTTAACAAGAATGAAATCATAGAAAAGTAACAGCTCACTACACAGAGATAACAACAGGGGATCTCCCGAGATACCGTCTCGTAGTTTCAAACATAAATGTGTGGGGGGATCTCCCGGAATATCGTTCCGTAGTCTCAAAGTAAATATGCAGGGTAGGGGATCTCACGAAATACCGTTCCATAGTCCCAAAGTAAATATGCAGGGGGATCTCCTGGAATATCGTTCTGTAGTCCCAAAGTAAATACATAGCTCAGACAATGGAGATAACAGTTAAAACATGAAATCCTAAAATCTATATTAAGTACAAGTCAAGGAAAAACACGAAATTCACTGAACATGCTGCGCAGAGTTCAGATAAGCAATTAAGACAAGTAGACATGCTATTCTAAGCTAATAGAATACTACACATGCTGATATAACACAAATATGAAGAAAGAACAGGTTATTATTCAGTGAAAATCGGGTTTTACAACAATTAGCCCGTGTACGTACTTGTCACCTCACGTACACGGTGCTCATATATAAAAACAGTACCAAGTCCTAAAAGGAGTTCCCCCACACAAGGTTAGGCAAGCCATTTACCTCGAACCGAGTGTCGCGCCCCTTTTTCTCGCAAAATCGGGTTTCGACATTGACAACTCTTTTAAGGAAGGATTTTAAAAGAGAGAGTCTCCACCTAAGGTGCGTTAGGGCACCTATTTGCAGATAACTCTGTTTAACCAGTTTGCGCCACTGAAGATCGGGTAAGGGCTCAAAATTACCTCGAAGAGAAGGTGTTAGGCACTCTTCGAGGTCCACAACTGCGGGTCCCAGCCGAACTCAATTATGTGAATTAGTCTAATAAAGAAGCGAGGGAATTATTTAATAGGGATGGGGGTCCTAAGTTTTTTTAGCCTAAAGGATCACCCCGCGCAACGTAAATAATACTTTGTAACTCCCACAAGATGGGGTGTTACTCATATTATTCAGCAGGCACAGACTATCATCTCCTGCTACCCGATTACTATCTTTATGTTATTTTCCTAAAGCACCCTAATAAATTCTAACTCGCATCCTATGCGTGCACTACCCGTCCCTTACCTATGGTCCTGGAGGCATTGGGACCTCTATTTTGGATGGTTCTAGACTCAACTTAGGTTGCTCGAAATTGTGAAACTAGGCAACAGACAAAACAAGTTGGACTTTTCATGCAAGAGCAGATAAAGGCTCAATTTAGCCTCCATACATTAGGCGGCAAATGCATGCAAACAGATTGGCATATCAACAATTTTAACAGTTAAGGTTGTTAGGTCCTATGGACATGATTTCTATGGGATTCTGGATTTTATCACACTGGCAGTTTATGCAAGGTAATTTATGGGTGATCGCGTAATTGCCTACTGATTATAATTAGAAGCGTTTAAACCTATAGACATGTTGTCTAGGCGACTTATTCAGCTATGCAGAGTTCAAATTTTAGTAGTTGGCACAAATGATAGTTATCCCCATATGCAGGAATTCCACTTTTTGGCGATTGAAACCGCTTATTAATTCCTAGAGATATGCATATTAACTAAGCGAGTGTAACAATTAATTAAAATCTATAGACATGATTTCTAAAGAAACAATTCAGAGTATGCTGTAAGTTGAACTTGGTTATTGCATTTCCTATAGGCATGGTATCTAATCACGTAACAGCGAAGTAGACAGGATGTTCACAAAACCTACCTGAGCCAAAGTAAAATCCATATAGACAGGTTATCTATCATGCAACATAGTGAACATCTAGACAAGATTTCAGCACACAATTAGCAGAACATTTCTTCACGTAAAGTGAAACCTATAGGCAGGTTATCTAACAATAATAGTGAACACCTATAGGCATGTCATCTAACATATAATAGCAGAAAAGACCTATAGGCAGGTTATCTAACACAATAACAGAATGAGCCAAGAAAACACCTACAGGAAGGATTTCTACCCATTCTCATGTAAACGTTAAAACTAAACCTAGTTTTCCCAATTCACTATTGCCCCAATCATTATTACAAATGATTATTATAGACAACAATTGAATGAATGAATTACAAAGTATATAAACTTTAGGAAGCCTGCAGCAGGCCCAAATACACCTAGACAAACCAGGCCTTCAACTTGCAGCATCTCCAAAGCCCATGTTCATAGGTACAACATGACCAATGGTGAGTGATTCACTCATATTTCAAAGATAAGCATACATAACCCAAATCTCTAGTGCGTCAGAGTTCCCAAGGGCTTCAAGAACATAAGGCAGTGCTCACACTAAAGAATAATGATCAGAACAGTTCGAGGAAAACTATGGACCAAATCCTGGTGCATCAGAGTTCACGAGAGTCTCATAGGAACCCTGAGCAGTGCTCATACTAGGAAGGCCAGGGGACAATGCCTAGATTGCTTTGGCTTTCAGCCAGCAGAGAATGAGAATTCAGAAGAGTATAGGACAGGATTAGGAGGTACACTTAGGGATAGAATCAGACATAGAACAAAGACAAACACATTGAAACTAAGCAGACCTAAAACTAACAAGTATGAAAATGAACGAAGTCATAAACTGATAATGACCAACTCATGAGCATGCTTTCATAAAAGACAGCACAGAATTCAGACTAGGACAAGTCATACAAAAATGGTTCATTGATCAATTAATGAGTCAAGAAGCATATTAGTTATCAGCTAGAACTAATAAAGAGGTTATAGTATGGAGAATGCAGAATCATGATTACATATTTAACAACTAAAGTACGCATAGTGAACTAATTTGAAAGGTATCGAAGCATTCTCAATATTAAAAGACAGTCTTGAGTTATACATGATTAAACAAGTCTTATCAATTAGTCTACTGAGTTAAACATGTCTAAAACATATAGAGCAATGAGTCTAATGGCAGTAGCATACTGAACAAGTGATACAGTAGAAAAAGAGCTTTAACAACTTATTAGTTCAGATGAAACATAAAGAAGTTTAGCAATGCCGCAATGATTATCAACAACAACAAACAATAGAAGATTTCTGGCCTTGGCTTTAAGCCGGCCAGGAATCAAAGCAGAATGATAACAGTATATAGTTTTAGTAGTAAGAAATACTCGAGTTCTCCATCTGTCCAAAGGGGAATAGGGGAGGGGTTTAAATATCACTGGACTAGGCACACAAATATAGCAATAATCAATCAACGAAACATCTAACTGTCTATTAAGGGAAGAAAACTGAGAACCTTATTTAAGGTAAGCCAGAAGTAGTAAGTGCATAGACGCGTAAAACATATAGTCACAGATTTTAACACAGTAATTAGGGACTCAAACAAATTTAGGGAATCAAAGACTCCTAAGTTTAGGGTAAGTGAAATTGGTCAACAATTAACGGCAAGAATCATAAAAACATATAGACAGAATCACTGAAAGAAAGAATGAAAACCCTGATTTTTAAGGTAAGTAAATGTCATGACCCAAACTGGAGAGTCATCACTAGCATCCAGGTCATACTTGCCGAGCACCAACGTACATTTTATCTAACCTTCCTTATTATCTTTAAGGGCCAACGAAATCAATATAAATGGTAGACATGGATCATGAACAACCAATAATGAAAGATAATGGCATGAACATGTATAACATGGGACGTCAAGACTGTCAAGAAACTATATATAAGGTACGAGCTACTACGGTGCCATGAAAGACTATACAACAAAAATCAGCCGATAAGGCATACCAAACTATACATGGGTCGACACCTGTCTATGAACCTCTAAAGGAACATAAGTGCTGCAACATTTTCGGAACAGGGCCCCGACATACCCATAATGTCAATAACAAAAATGCATATCAAGACCACGGCAAGTCTGGAGAAGGGATCTCACCAATAACCGCTGAACTGGGCAGCCTACTACGGCGGGGGAGCTGCGTCTACCCGTCTATCAAGACTTGCAGCACGACTTGCAACGTCCACAAATAAAAAGGATGTCAGTATGAATAAAGTACTGAGTATGCAAGGCAGGAAAGCATAAGTATGAACAGTAATGTGAATAAGGATAGAGAATATATAACCTATAACATCTGCGTACCTTTGAGGTCTACTGACATGAAATGCATGATACAGACATATATATACATAATCTTTTAAAACATACGCCTCTGTGGGCATCATCATCATCATATCGTACCCGGCCTCAAGAAGGACTCGGTAAAAACGTACCTGGCCATCATAAGGCTCGGTAGAATCGTACCCGGCCACGTGGATCTTGGTAAAACCCAACTAATCAGTGGTTGAACAATAGGTTCCATACCCAGCCGACTATAGCGCGGCACGGTAGAGTAAAATAGATACATATATATAATGCATGCTCGACTCATGGAATCACATTCTAAACCTTTCGGAGTGACGTAAGGTCAGTATCCTCTGTACAAGTTATTAGGAATAACTCTTCACTATGAATCTTATAAGAATCAGGAAGAACCAACAACATTGATAACATAAGAATAAGAGAATCAACATCAACATCAATCGTTCCACTACAAGGGAAACAATGTAAACACTGCTAGCTTCTAAGAGTAGAGTATCTTTGGAAGCTCGTTCATTACATTATGTATAATCAAATTCGTGCAATAGAAGGAAAGGGATAGCCTCACATACCTTGTGTATACTTCCCAACCTCAAGCTATGCAAATGTCTAGACTCCTTAGTCAATAATAAGAGAACTGACACTATAATTAACGTTTAAGCGTCGTAACTATTATGTACCGACCACAACCTATTTTATGATGAAACGGAGAGAACCTCCCCTATTTATATGACTTCCCACAAGTCAAAAAAATCACCAAACACAGACCAAACAACATCAATATTAATCATATTGAGCCTCCAAAAACAGTCCACCAACCAACACAGTTACTACCAAGCCTTTCGATATATATTTCACAAGTTCTAGCTTCAACGACATAGCCACAACTTGTATAATATTAAATATATGTAGAGTAAGAGGTTCCTCACCTTTAAATAGAAAGAACAACTCCAACTTGACCTTACTTGTCCACAAAATATCCCTCCAATGCTGCCACAACAACAAGGAAGCGAAACTAGCAATCAATTAGGGTTTTTCGGTATTAGAATCACTTTAGAAGGCTTGAAATCACCTAGGGTTGATATTAAAAACTTGAGGGAGTATTTTAGAACATAAACCCCTTAAAAAACCTCCCACATGAGCTGGAACAACACAAAAATGAGCAATAACAAGAAGAACAAGAAACTTACTAGCGCCACGGGATTCGTGACACTTGATTTCTGTTGTTTACCCTTTGTTAGGTCTTGAATCTTGAGAGAACCTTGAAAGGGTGTTTCTAGGGTCCTAAGGTCTAAATATACTGAAAATAGATGATTTAAAACGGGATCTAGGCATATTTTATATATATATACACATGTCTCTTAAACAGACTATGTGGGACCCATAGAAAGGTGCTTGGTGCAGTCTCGTGGAAATGCAAATATCTCTCTACTCCGATATCGTATCGGTGAACGGTTAAATGTGTTGGAAACTAGACTCATAGATCTTAAATTTTGTGGGTATATCACCCCATAGTTCCAAGTAAATTGGGAGAAAAGCTTAGTAACATTTGACCTAAAGTTTAAGTAAAACTATGAACCTAAGTTGCGACAACTTTTGTTTCATAACTCGTTTGACTTCAAGACTTATGATACAGACATTACATGATTCAAATACCTTAAAACACAACCTCTTGAGTATAGTAAGCACCTCTAGATTAACCCGAAAAAATGGGCTACAACATCCTTGATTCGTTTAACTTCTAATACTTGTTAACCACCCTTATACACCCTTGTATTATTTAAGACCAATATGATTAACTTCTTATCATCTCAAAGATAATCTCTTCTTTGTTTTACGTCTACTAACTTACGGTATGAACTAACGCACATGAATATGGGTTGTAACACCCTCCCCCCCCCCCCCAGGAACATTCGTCCTCGAATGTAAGGGTTTATGGGGAGTCCAAAATCATCGTGGATTCCAGTGGAAATTTCTGGCCGAGTTTCCCCTATAAAATGGACACTAGACAAACTTGCAAGCAGTTAAACCCAATGTATTTCCTCACAAGGCTACACAAAGCATGATGGATATGTACATTATCTGCACATCACCATTTTGTATTAAGGAAGAGTATTCTCAAGCTATTGCTTACTTCATAGAGCTGTTTCACCTTTGAATGCGTCCCGCGTTCCCTTGGCATCGTCGTTATCTTCATTCTGGAACAGGTAAGGGTATTTAGACTTCATATACTCTTTTGCTTCCCATGTCATTTCTTCCATATTCTTGTTCCTCCACAATACTTTGACGGAAGCTACATCTTTTGTTCTCAGCTTGCAGACTTGTCGATCTAATATAGCCACTGACACTTCTTCATATGATAGATCCTCTGTAACTTGTACATCTTTTATAGGGACCACACGAGAAGGGTCTCTAATACATTTCCTCAACATAGATACATGGAATACCAAATGGACAAATTCCAATTTGGATGGCAATTCTAACTCATAAGCAACCTGTCCAATTCGTCGAAGAATTTTATATGGACCGATATACCGCGGACTCAGCTTACCCTTCTTCCCAAAACGCATAACACCCTTCATCGGCGAGATCCTCAGGAAAACTCAATCACCAACCTCAAACTCCAAATCACGACATCGTACATCGGATAAGACTTTTGCCTACTTTGCGCCGTCCTTAGTCGTTGTTGTATCACTTTTACCTTCTCAATGGCTTGGTGAATTAAATTTTGGCCCATATAATTCTGTTTCCCCAACTTCAAACCATCCAACTTGTAATCTACATCTTCTCTCATATTGTGCTTCGTACGGAGCCATTTTAATACTGGAATGGTAGCTATTATTGTAGGCAAATTTTATGAGTGGTAGATGGTCATCCCAATTCCCATTGAAATCTAGAACACATGCTCGTACCATATCTTCAAGTGTATGAATGGTACGTTCAGCCTGTGCGTCAGTCTGCGGATGGAATGCAGTGCTGAGATTCACTTGTGTGCCTAAAACCCTCTGAAAAGACCTCCAAAAGTTAGCTGTAAATTGAGCTCCTCGGTCTGATATAATAGATATCGGCACACCAAGAAGCCTAATAATCTCTTTGATATACAACTTCGCAAAATCTTCAACCGTGTAAGTTGTCTTAACTGGTAGAAAATGGGCACATTTTGTAAGTCGATCAACTATCACCCAAATGGAGTCAAACTTATGATAAGAGCGAGGTAATAAAATAATGAAGTCCTTATTAATCACCTCCTATTTCCAGGTCGGAATCTCTATATTCTGAATCAATCCATCGGGTTTTTGATGCTCGATCTTTACTTGTTGACAATTAGGACACTGGGCTACAAATTTTGCAATAGAATTCTTCATGTTAGCCCACCAATACTGCTCCTTAACGTCATAATACATCTTTGTCGAGCCGGGATGGATGGAATATCGGGATTGATGAATCTCAATCATAATCTTCTCTCGCAACCCTTCCACATTAGGTACATATAATCGGTTCTGGTATCTTACTGCCCCATCTTCTCTGATCTCGAAACCTGTAATCTTACACTGCTGAATGCCCTCTCTCAATCTTAATAAGGTAGGATCTTCATATTGCCGTGCTTTTACCTCGGCTACCAAAGATGATTCTGTTGTATTCTGTACAGTAACACCTCCGTCATCAGAGTCTAACAATCTAATTCTCATATTGGCCAGCTGGTAAAGATCTTTAGTCAACCCTTCTCTACCTGCCTCAACGTGTACTAAGCTTCCCATTAACTTACGGCTGAGAGTGTCTTCCACAACATTGGCTCTACCAGGATGGTTGTTGCTCCCAAACGCACACGCAAGTATACGTGGTCGACAAGTAATATAATGATAAGTTGAGTGTCGAACCCACAGAGACTTGTATAAACTACTCACTAAATCCGCTCCCCCTAAGGGTTAAGATCATGCTCTCTTCAATTCTTCTCTAATCTAAACACGGCTTTTCCAAGCATAGCATAGATAGTAAATAGAACCTAACTGCTGGCCAGACAATTAAGCAATTAAACACAGAATTGAAGAAACAACCATATATTGGTGAATGATAATCAAGGACAAGCTAATATCAAACAACAATATTCATGGCTAAATCACAACCCCAGAACAATGGGTGTTTAGCCACTCATACTAGTGTTCATCACAATAAGGTTCAATTTCATCATAATTAGCAAAAATCAAGGGAAGAAAAGAAGAACTTGATGATCAAAATCTCTGCCTTGCCTCTTGCCTCTCTATTCCTTCACTAGACTATGAAAACCTTGATAAATAATCCTTGGGCGAGCTTGACTTTATATAGGTTAAGTGGGGTTTCCTCCAGATTTTCAATTATACCCCTGAAAAACACTTTCCGGAACTTGGACTAGCCCGGTCGCGCACCTGGGCGCGCATCTGACCGCGGTAGTTGGACAACGTACTGTTTTGAACGCGCTACAATTAGCGCGGGCGCGCATCTGGGCGCGCTAGCCCAGCACTTTGTTTCCTCACTTCTTTTTCTCGTCTTCAAGTGTACTCATCTCCGAAGGGTCTTTCTTGCTCCAAAATAGTTCCAATCACAACTTTAAGGCATCACGTAGGCTCCTCATCCTGCAATGTATACAATTCATAATTAGAGCCTATTTTTCATCAATTAACCATATTATGACATTGGAATTTAACTAAGCGGGAGCATAAACAATCGCCAAATTACCTAGATTTATCCCATTATCAACACCCCACACTTAATTCATTGCTAGTCCTCGAGCAATCACCCTATACTTTCTAGAGGTTCCTTCACTCAACCATTTCCCCTAACGCATTACACCTAGAACACTTTACATACATTACGCCTAACAGTGAACAATCCTAGCCTCGAAAGTCGACTCTCAAGTGCCATGCAATATTCATACTTCCTCAAAGTACTCTACACAGAAGTCAAGACTTGCCTTTCCTTCACGAATCACATGCCCTCACAATCACACTAAAGAAAATAAACTCAATCCATACATTTGAATCTCATGCTCACATATATCAAAGAAAATCGCTCACACTCACAAAAGAAGTCACATGCATGTACTTGATACCATAAGCTTGCCCTTAATGTAAATCTCTACTAATGTAGGATCGCTCGATCTAAAATCAATTAGGACTTATTCATGGTTGTAATGTGGGCTAAGGGATGGGTAGGATATATTTAGGAATAGTGGTTCACCCTCCTAAGCACTTTAACACATCACATAATCACTTTGAGCGCACATTCTTCAATCCCAACTTCAATTTCACAACTAAAATCACTCCCAACAATGTTCCCTCTTTCTTTAAGCACCACTTTAATTTATACCCCACTAGCAAGAACAAGCCAACAATTTATTCACCTATATTTTCCTTCTTCTTTTTTTTTTTTTTGAAGTTCCGCTAGTGGTGTATTATTCTACAAAACAAGTGCACCTTTCTTCATTTTATTGGTTCCACTCAAAAGTCACCCCACACTTAGTTCCTTCTTACTTCTTTTAGCGCTCATCTCACAATTAAAGTGCTTTAACAGGTAAAAGGATCAAAACAATGTCAATTAAGAACAAAAAAAGGGTATAGGCTTGTAATGTGGGTACCAAATAAACGTCTATAGGCTCAAAAGGGTTGACTAGGGATAAATGTTATTTGTGGTAAGCAATTAAGCTCAAAAAGATCAAAGAAAGCCTAAAATCATTTTTCACATCGAGCATCACCTAAAATTTTGCTTCAACTCGCATACCGGGCAAGTTCTAGACTCAAGTACAAAGCATGGACTACACAAAAACCTCACCACACATGGCATATGACTCACTCCAGATCAGCTCATCAAGACGCTCCATTACGAGCATTCAATTCAGTAACAAACATACAGATTAAGGCACTTTAGTGAGATTCAACAAATAAGACTAAGCGTTACACTCTAGGGTCTATTGTGTTCAGGTGTGTCAACGCTATGGGTTCTCTCTTGATTTTCTAGCTCGTAGCCCATTAACCTACTCTACAAATCAAAAAGAAAACAAAATAAAAAAAACTACCTATACTCGGTTCACGTTAAAACCCTTCGAAAAGAACCGTGGCCGAAAGAAAAACCAAGGGGGAGTTGCTACACTACCTAAAAAAAAATCTTTTTGGTGTTTTCTCTAGACTAACTTCCCTCAAGAAAATTGTCTAAAAGATCCGTCACCAGGAAGAGTGTACATATTTTCCAAATTTTTTTTTTTCAGTTTTCGTTTTTTTTTTAATTTTTAAACCTAGACTATGTCTACTACGAGTTCTAAAAGAAAAACTAAAAAAATAGTTTTATACAATTACACTTCAGAAAGTAGTTTCCCCACCCCACACTTATATTATGCATAGTCCTCGATGCATGATCATAGAGAAATATTAAAACAAGGGTGAGAAATACTCCCTGAGACCCTCTCGGGCCTAGCTCGGGCATGATCCTCAATATTAAGGGTCGGGACGACCCCACACTTAAGCTCAAACATGCTCCTCAGCTTCAACTTTGGGTACTCAGACTTCCCCTACTCTGCAAAGCAAAAACAACACAAAACTTGACACTAAAAAAAAATTAATCAATAGCTAAAAGATATACATGTTGGGTTGCCTCCCAACAAGCGCCTTATTTTTAGTTGTGGCACGGCTCTGCTACTCTGCTCAGGCTGGG
>NW_017671059.1:0-94891 GCF_001879085.1 Nicotiana attenuata | reverse complement strand
AAAATAGGGGGTATAGGGCTTGGTAATGTGGGTAGCCAAAGAAAGGTCTATAGGCTCAAAGGGGCTAGCACGGAAAATTTTGTTTTATGTGACAAGTACATCCATGATCAAGCAAGAAAATGCCTACGTCATCTCCTAGATTAGCACACTTACAATTTCGCTTCAATTAACACACGGGGCAAGTTCTAGACTACACAGGATAGCACGGAAAATCACAATTCCTCACACACACGTCGCACATGACTCAATCAAGAAGGTTCTGTTCAACTCTCAAGTCAGCAAGCACACATAATTGAGAAATTTTAGCAATATTGCACTATGTGGCATACGAGTCAAACAACTGAGAAAAGGCGTCACAAAATAGGTTATTTACTTTACTTAGGCTTCACAATTAAAACAAAATACATAGGAAAATAGAATGTATGTCATAGCCTAATGTGCCAGCATCAACCATGTCAATAAGTATCTCGGAGCGACTCAGTTTCTTCCTAACTACTCCTAAAAAAATAAAAATAAAGTGCCCGGTTCGAGCTACATCCTTGGAAAAGAACCGGTGCCTAAAGAAAAACCAAGGAATACTACCTAGCTATTCTAAAAAAAATCTTTTTGGTGTTTTTAAATCGGACTTTTATCCCTCAAAAATATTGCCCAAAAGATCCATCGTCGGGAAAAGTCCGAAATTTTTCTACAAGTTTTTTTTTAAATTTACGTTTTTTGTTATATTTTATTTTAGTTTATTTTTAGTTTTAAAACCTAGACTATGTCTACTACGAGTTCTAAAAGAAAACTTTAAAATAGTTTTATACAATTACACTTCAGAAAGAGTTTTTCCCACCCCACACTTATATTATGCATAGTCCTCGATGCATGATCATAGAGAAATATTAAAACAAGGGTGAGAAATACTCCCTGAGACCCTCTCGGGCCTAGCTCGGGCATGATCCTCAATATTAAGGGTCGGGACGACCCCACACTTAAGCTCAAACATGCTCCTCAGCTTCAACTTTGGGTACTCAGACTTCCCCTACTCTGCAAAGCAAAAACAACACAAAACTTGACACTAAAAAAAAATTAATCAATAGCTAAAAGATATACATGTTGGGTTGCCTCCCAACAAGCGCCTTATTTTTAGTTGTGGCACGGCTCTGCTACTCTGCTCAGGCTGGGCGCTTTCTCTTCTTCTTTCTCCCATGAATTCTAGCCTTTTTGCACGCTCTCGAAAGGTCTCCTCTTTCATCTCTGGCTCTTTTCTCAATCATCTTAACACGCTCAGCTGGAAACACTACCTCCTCTAATTCAGTTGTCCCGTATGGATCACTACAATTCACATAAGGACCCTGCTTTATCCCCTTCGATTCTACCACATTAATCATGCACAAGTCCTCATAATGCTTAGGAAGCTTAAGTGCCTTGTACACATTAAAAGTGACCTCCTCATCGTCAACTCTCATTTTTAACTTTCCTGCTCTCACATCAGTAATTGCTCCACCAGTAGCTAAGAATAGTCGCCCCAAAATAATGGGCACGTCCTCATCTGCCTCGTAATCAAGAACAATAAAATCAGCAGGAAGAATAAACTTTCCCACACGAACTAACACATCCTCAATAATTCCTTCGGGCATGATGACCTATCTGCTAGCTGTAAAGTGATTGTAGTAGGTCTGAGCGCCCCCAATCCAAGTTGCTTGAACAAAGAGTATGGCATCAAATTTATACTAGCCCCTAAATCATATAGGGCTCTACCAACTTCTTGTTTTCCAAGAGACAAAGGAATTGTGAAACTCCCATGATCCTTCAACTTAGGAGGAAGTTTACTCTGAACTCTGGCACTACACTCTTCAGTAAGTACAACTGTTTCGAACTCTGCATGTCTTTGTTTGTTTGCCACAATATCTCTGAGATACCTTGCATACTTAGGCACTTCCTGCAAAATTTTCACCAAAGGCAAATTCACACTCACTTGGCTCAAAATATCTAGGAATTTCTTGTACTTAGCATCATCTTTTTGCTTCTGCAGTCTTTGTGGAAACGGAGGTGGTGGCCTAGTCTCAATTACTGGCTCGGGCCCTTTATCATCTTTCTCATTCCCCTCAACTGGCTTGGGAATTAATTCTCCTTCAGGATGAGCTGTATTCTTCTTTTTCTTTGGAACTTCTTCTAATGCTCTTCCATTTCTCAAGGTAACCGCATTGACTTGAGCTTTAGGATTGGGCTCAGTATCACTAGGAAGAGCCCCTGCTGGTCTAGTGTCTTGAGCACTGGCAAGCTGTCCCACTTGACGCTCTAAATTTCTCACTGTTGTGGCGAGGGCTTGCTGTTCAGCCATCATTTTTTTCAACATGTCTTCAAGGTGAATTATAGGACTCGCTTGTTGTTCAACCTGAGGTGGTCTATATTGCTGTTGAGGTGCTTGAGGCCTGTATTGATTCTGAGTGCCCTGGTTTCCACCCTAAGAGAAGTTTGGGTGGTTCCTCCAGTTGGGATTGTAGGTGTCCCCGTACTGATTTGTTTGGCCTCGAATTGCATTACCCACAAAATATACAGACTCTGGATTTGCTGGGCATAGATTGCTCATGTGACCCTCTCCACATACTTCACAAAATATTTGAACCTGTTGTACTGGTTGTACTTGTTGCTTGTTGATACTCAAGTTCATCTGGTTGACTTGATTGGTCAGTGTAGCAATCTGCGCTAATAATGCTGAGACGACATCTAACTCAAGAACCCCTGCAGACTTTTGCACTGTGTGTCTGCCCATCTCTCCTTGCCAATCCGGATTGCTCTTGGAGAATTTGTTCAATAATGCATATATCTCGTCAAAGCTTTTCTCCAACACTTGACCCCCAGCTGCAGCATCTACCACGATCTTTGTTTCAGAATGTAGTCCTTCTATGAAAGTGTGAGCTAATACTTCATTCGTCTGATTGTGATGAGGACAGTCTCTGAGTAGCCCCTTGAACCTTTCCCAAGCTGAGTATAAAGATTCTCCTGCTTTCTGTTTGAAGGCCACTATTTCACTTCTGATCTTTGCAGTTTTGCCTGAAGGAAAGAACCTTGCCAGAAATTTTCTTGCCAAACCATTCCATGATGTAATGGAATTAGCTGGTTCTGCCTTTAGCCATCGCTTAGGCCCGCCCAACAGAGAGAATGGAAAAAGTGTGAGCCTCACATAGTCTGTAGTAACCCCGTTAGTGATATAAGTATCACTAATCTCCAAGAAGTTCAGAATATGCTGCTGTGTATCCTCGTGTGGAAGACCCATAAATTGCCCGTTTGCATGAAGCAGCTGGATCATGCTCTGTTTCAGCTCAAAGTGCCCAGTGATCCTGGGATTCACTATACTGGAGGTGACATTAGCAATGCTGGGCATTGCCACCTCCTGAACAGGCATGGGTTGCTCCTCTGCCATGTCCACAGGAAATTGAACAAGTGTCTGAATATTATTCGTTTCCCTTGCTTCCCTCAAACTCCTATGAAATGTTCTCTCAGGTTCAGGATCAAAGCCTTGAAGTCGGTCCTGGCTTCTGACCCTACGCATTCAATCAAAGTTCCTGAGATCTGAGCAACAATCAAGTAACGTTAGACTAGACAAAATAAGCAATTAAAGCAAAAACTAGCAAGTAGCTAATATTCAAGTCCCCGGCAACGGCGCCAAAAACTTGTTGCTCCCAAACGCACACACAAGTATACGTGGTCGACAAGTAATATAATGATAAGTTGAGTGTCGAACCCACAGAGACTTGTATAAACTACTCACTAAATCACTAAAATTGTTATTCAATCTAACTAAAAGCAAAGTCCAATAATATGATTATACTATACTACGATTCTAAATACTAACTATATTATCAAGTAACGAGTTGATTGTTGTGTATTCAGTAGAGACAAATATTCCAGGGTTGTGATCGATTCACCATTCGTATTGTGTTCTAATTAACTCTCCCCTTCATATAATTCACTCATGGTTGCTAATTAATCGATAAATGCTCTCATAGCCTTCTCCCGAGGTACTACTCACCTATTCTCAATAGATTAACTCCTATATTCCTATGAAATCAATCTATTAAGAACGCATTAAGATTACGATATTTAATTAAGCACGGTGACTAGGTATATTCCTATCCTAACCACAAATCCGCTCCCCCTAAGGGTTAAGATCATGCTCTCTTCAATTCTTCTCTAATCTAACACGGCTTTCCCAAGCATAGCATAGATAGTAAATAGAACCTAACTGTTGGCCAGACAATTAAGCAATTAAACACAGAATTGAAGAAACAACCATATATTGGTGAATTATAATCAAGGTCAAGCTAATATCAAACAACAATATTCATGGCTAAATCACAACCCCAGAACAATGGGTGTTTAGCCACTCATACTAGTGTTCATCACAATAAGGTTCAATTTCATCACAATTAGCAAAAACCAAGGGAAGAAAAGAAGAACTTGATGATCAAAATCTCTGCCTTGCCTCTCTATTCCTTCACTAGACTATGAAAACCTTGATAAATAATCCTTGGGCGAGCTTGACTTTTATATAGGTTAAGTGGGGTTTCCTCCATATTTCCAATTATACCCCTGACAAACACTTTCCGGAACTTGGACCAGCGCGGTCGCGCACCTGGGCGCGCATCTGACCGCGCTAGTTGGACAACGTACTGTTTTGAACGCGCTAAAATTAGCGCGGGCGCACATCTGGGCGCGCCAGCCCAGCACTTTGTTTCCTCACTTCTTTTTCTCGTCTTCAAGTGTACTCATCTCCGAAGGGTCTTTCTTGCTCCAAAATAGTTCCAATCACAACTTTAAGGCATCACCTAGGCTCCTCTTCCTGCAATGTATACAATTCACAATTAGAGCCTATTTTTCATCAATTAACCATATTATGACATTGGAATTTAACTAAGCGGGAGCATAAACAATCACCAAATTACCTAGATTTAGCCTATTATCAATGGTACAATATCTCAATGTCGTAGTCTTTCAGTAATTCAAGACACCTACGCTGCCTCAAATTTAACTCCTTCTTCTTGAAGATGTATTGTAAACTCTTGTGATCTGTGTAGATGTCAACATGGACGCCGTATAAGTAGTGCCGACATATCTTCAAGGCATATATTACTGTAGCCAATTCCAAATCATGGTTGGGATAATTCTTTTCATGCTTCTTCAATTATCTTGATCCATAAGCAATCACCTTCCCATGCTGCATCAATATGCACCCCAAACCTATACCTGAGGCATCACAATATACCACATAACCTTCTGTTCCTTCAGGGAGAGTGAGCACTGGTGCGGGCATCAATCGATTCTTCAGCTCCTGAAAACTACGTTCACAAGCGTCAGACCACTGGAACTTGGTAGCTTTCTGTGTTTACTTAGTCAATGGCGCTGATATAGAGGAAAAACCTTCTACAAACTGCCTAAAATATGATGCTAGCCCCAGAAGCTGCGGACTTCTGATGGTGTTGTAGGTCATGACCAATCCTTGACTGCATCAATCCTCTGAGTGTCAACACTAATACCCTTGTTAGATATCAGATGGCCAATGAATGCTACTAAGTTCAGCCAGAATTCACATTTAGAGAGCTTAGCATATAACTTACGATGCTGAAGCGTCTGTAATACTATTCGCAAGTGGCCCGCATGTTCCGCCTCGGAACGAGAATACACCAGAATGTTATCGATGAATACAATTATGAACACATCAAGATAGGGCCTGAATACACTATTCATGATATCCATAAAAGTTGCTGGGGCATTTGTCAGCCCGGACGACATCACCAAGAACTCAAAGTGCCCATATCTTGTCCGGAAGGCTGTCTTTGGAATATCCTTCTCCTTAACCCTTACCCGATGATACCCTAAACGTTAGTCAATCTTGGAGAAATACTTGGCACCCTGGAGTTGGTCAAAAAGGTCGTCAATCCTTGGAAGTGGATACTTGTTCTTTATAGTAAACTTATTCAACTATCGATAATCGATACACATCCTTAACGACCCCCTCTTTCTTCCGCACGAACAAAACTGGTGCACCCCATGCTGAAATGCTAGGCCTAATGAAGCCCTTATCCAGCAAGTCCTTCAATTGCGCCTTCAACTCTCGCAACTCTGCCGGGCCCATCCTGTATGGAGGAATAGATATGGGTTGAGTGTCAAGCAACACATTAATGCTAACCTCAATCTCCCTTTCAGGAGGAAGGCCTGGGAGTTCATTTGGGAAAACATCTAGAAATTCATTAACCACGGGGATTGATTGTATAGTAGGCGGCTTAACCTCCGCATCCCTAACGCGAACAAGATGATAAATGTAACCTTTTGAGATTATCTTTCTTGCCTTAAGATAGGAAATAAACCTACCTTTCAGCGTAGCAATGTTCCCCTTCCATTCAATGAAGGGTTTACCAGGAAACTAAAACCTAACCATCTTCGTACAACAGTCAACATTTGCATAGCACGAGGCTAACCAGTCCATTCCCATTATCACATCAAAATCAACTATTTCTAATCAAATAAATTCGCCGAGGTTTGACGACTACAAATCATCATTGTCAACCTCTATATACCCTTCTAGGAATCACAGAATCTCCTATCGGAGTAGATACTGCAAATGGTTTAGTTCAACGCCAAACTTATTAGTCACAAAGGGTGTAACATATGATAATGTAGATCCTAGGTCAATCAGCTCATATACATCGTAAGAAAACACAAACATCCGGAGATGACTCGAGATCCCGTCGACCTACTAGAGCATAGGCTTGATTTTGAGCACCACTCGAACTCGGCACTGCACCTCTACCTCTACCATGACCTGTCGACTCCTGAAAACCCTGCGCTGGAGGTTGAACTGATGAGGAAGAACCATATACAGATCTAGTCGGCTAAACCATACCACCACCACCATACAATCCCACAACATATGGCAAGGATGTCCGCAAGAATAGCACGCATCAGAACCTCGACGGCACAGTCCAAAGTGAGCCTTGCCGCGCTGATCACAACATGGTGTTGGGGGTCTCATTTGACTAGTATCCCTGTGATATTGAGAGTCTGATGCTTGCGAACTCTGACCTGGACTAGAATAGGTAAATTGATCATATCGAGGCCTCTGAAATTGAGGAGGAGCACTAGCTACAGGTGGCGCCGAACTCCTCGAAGACCGGGGCCTGACAGTGCCTCTGAAATCATTAGAATACTCTACAAATCTCGCCCTCTTATGTTGGCCCCTATCCTTCTCCCTATCTGCCCTTTGCTGGCACTTACGATCCTCTAGGGTCTGGGAATAAGCCTTAATACGAGAAATATCCATGCCCTCCACCAAGGAGGTTGTCATGCACTCATTTATCATATGTGGTCCCAACCCATTCACGAACAGATGCACCCTATCGCTCATCTCAGCCACCATATGGGGAGCATACCTTGCTAACGAATCAAACTGCCTACTATACTCTCGCACACTCATATTACCTTGTCGAAGTTTCAAGAACTTATCAGCTCTAGCTCGTCGTATCTCAATTGGCAAGTAGTGATGAAGAAAGGCCTCAGAAAATTCCTTCCACACAGCTGGAGGAGCGTTCGTACCCCGGGATCTCTCCCAACTATCATACCAGAAAACTGCTAAATCCCGTAACTGATAAGAAGCCAACTTTACTGCCTTGATATCACTAGAATGCCTAACCCGCAGTGTACGATGAACCTGATCAATAAAAGTATGCGGGTCCTCCTTAGGGTATAATCTGGTAAACACTAGAAGGTCTAGATTAATAAAATCAGGAACTCTCGAACTAACTGGTTTATCAGCAACACCGGCATTCTGCCTTTGTGCCTGAGCAGCTACCAAGCTAGTCAACAACTGCACCACACTCCGCATATCCTAGTCTGTAGTGCCAGACGGAGGAACTGGTGGTGCTGGGTGCCTCCTAATATCCTCTGGAGGGGACGGAGTAGATGAGGTATGAGACGATATCTCACTCTAAGCCTCACTTCGGCCTGCTCTGGCTTGGGGCACCTGACTGGTACCTCTCTCGCAGCTGTATCAAGTCGTCTACTAATCGCTTGCTTCCAAGTCAAAGGCATCGCCGAAAGAAAACAAGGTGAATATAAGAGACGAACACTTACGACTCAACTGTACGCACGATCTAGATTCAGGAAGAAGGTAACAAACCTAGATGTCATGTAGCCTCCTGATTATAAATGTGGCGTGCTACACATCCATAATCAAGACACTACTAGACACGGCTCATAGAAAACCCCTAGGACATACTTGCTCTGATACCAAGTTTCTCACGACCAAAACTGGAGGGTCATGACTAGCATCCGGGCCATACTTGCCGAGCACCAACGTACATTTTATCTAATCTTCCTTATTATCTTTATGGGCCGACGAAATCAACATAAATGGTAGACATGGATCATGAACAACCAACAAAGAAAGATAATGGCATGAACATACATAACATGGGACGACAAGACTATCAAGAAACTATATATAAGGTATGAGCTACCACGCTGCCATGAAAGACTATACAACAAAAATCAGCCGACAAGGCATACCAAACTATACATGGGTCGACACCTATCTATGAGCCTGTAAAGGAACATAAGTGCTGCAACATTTCCGGAACAGGGCCCCGACATACCCATAATGTCTATAAAAAAATGCATACCAAGACCACAGCAAGTTCGGAGAAGGGATCTCGCCAATAACCGCTGAACTGGGCAGCCTACTATGGTGGGGTAGCTGCCTGTACCCATCTATCAGGACCTGCAGCATGACATGCAGCGTCCATAAATAAAAAGGACGTCAGTACGAATAAAGTACTGAGTATGCAAGGCAGGAAAGCATAAGTATGAACAATATTGTGAATAAGGATAGAGAATATACAACCTGTAACATCTGCGTACCTCTGAGGGCTACTGACATGAAATGCATGATACATACATATATACACATAAACTTTTAAAACAGACGCCTCTGTGGGCATCATCATCATCATATCGTACCCGGCCAAAAGGAGGACTCGATAAAAACGTACCCAACCATCATAAGGCTTCGTAGAATCGTACCCGGCCACGTGGAGCTTGGTAAAACCTAACTGATCAGTGGTTGCACAATAGGTGACGTACCCGGCCGACCCTAGCGCGACTCGGTAGAGTAAAATAGATACATATATATAATGCATGCTCGACTCATGGAATCACATTCTAAACCTTTCGGAGTGACGTAAGGTCGGCATCCTCTATACACATTATTAGGACTAACTCTTCACTATGAATCTTATAAGAATCAAGAAGTACCAACAACATTGATAACATAAGAATAAGAGAAGCAACATCAACATTAATCGTTCCATAAGAAGGGAAACAATGTAAACACTACTAGCTTCTAAGAGCAGAGTATCTTTGGAAGCTCGTTTGTTACATTATGTATAATCAGAGTCGTGCAATAGAACGAAAGGGATATCCTCACATACCTTGTATATACTTCCCAACCTGAAGCTAATGCAAATGTCACGACTCCTTAGTCTACAATAGGAGAAATGACACTATCGTTAATGTTTAATCGTCGTAACTATTATGTACCGACCACAACCTATTTTACGATGAAACGAACAACACCTCCCCTATTTATATGACTTCCAACAAGTCAAAAAAATCACCAAACAGCCAAAACAACATCAATATTAATCATATTGAGCCTCCCAAAACAGTCCACCAACCAACAACATTACTACCAAGCCTTTCGATATATATTTCACAAGTTCTACCTTCAATGACTTAGCTACAACTTGGATAATCTTAAGTTCATGCTGAGTACGAGGGTACTCACCTTTAAACAAAAAGAACAACTCCAACTTGACCTTAATTGTCCACGAAATGTCCCTCCAATGCTGCCACAACAACAAGGAAGCGAAACTAGCAATCAATTAGGGGTTTTCACTACTAGAATCACTTTAGAAGGCTTGAAATCACCTAAGGTTGATATTAAAAACTTGAGGGAGTATTTACAGAACATAAACCCATTAAAAAAGCCTCCTACACGAGCTGGAACAACACAAATATGAGCAACAATAAGAAGAACAAGAAACTTACTAGCGCCACGGTATTCGTGACACTTGATTTGTGTTGTTTGCCCTTTGTTTGGGTCTTGAATCTTGAGAGAACTTTGAGAGGGTGTTTCTGGGTTCTAAGGTCTGAATATACTGAAAATGAATGATTTAAAACGGGTTCTAGGGATATTATATATATCCATGTCTCTTAAACCGACTATGTGAGACCCATAGAGGTGCTTGGCGCAGTCTCGCAAAAATGCGAATATCTCTCTACTCCGTTATCTTATCGATGAACGGTTAGATGCGTTGGAAACTAGACTCATAGATATTAAATTTGGTGGGTAGACCACCCATAGTTCCAAGTAAATTGGGAGAAAAGCTTAGTAACATTTGACCTAAAGTTTAAGTAAAACTATGACCTAAGTTGCGACAACTTTTCTTGGCTTTTGTTTCACAACTCGTTTGACTTCAAGACTTATGAAACGGACATTAAATGATTCAAATACCTTAAAACAAAACCTCTTGAGTATATTAGGCACCTTTAGGTTTACCTGAAAAACGGGTTACAACATCCTTGATCGTTTAACTTCTAATTCTTGTTAACCACCCTTATACACCCTTGTATCATTTATGACCAATAGGATTAACTTCTTATCATCTCAAAGAGAATCTCTTCTAGGATTTACGTCTACTAACTTACGGCATGAACTAACACATGTGAATATGGGTTGTAATAGTAAAATTGATGGAAACAATCAAAGGCAAAGTTATAATAAAGATGAGTAGCAACATTAAAAATTGAATCAGATTTGGTTCGATTTTTTAAGAATCAAAAACCCTAACTAATAGGGTAAACTTGGTCAGAAATATCTACAAAAGATCACAATAGAGATGCACATAGATGGATATACGGAAACATAAAATAGAAATATTTAACAGAAAATAAAAAAGCTATAACAGGTCTAGAAAGATCTAAACCCTAGCTTTAGGGTAAATAAAGAATCGAGGAAATCTCATAGATTCATACCATAAAGAGACGAAGAATGAACATAGATGGAAATAAGTGAAGGTTCGAACCAGATTTGGTTTAAAGCAAGAAAGATCCACTTGCCATGTTAGGCAAGTGATTATGTACAACCATAGTAAGTCAAATTACCGTCCAACTTAACCGTGCTGAAATCCAAAACATGAGACGGGTCGCCGATATACTTCCGAAGAATGGAAACATGAAATACTGGATGCACCCCCGACAAGCTAGGTGGAAAAGAAAGCTTATAATCCACCTCCCCAATCCTCTGAAGTACCTCAAAAGGCCCACTGAACCGAGGGCTCAGCTTGCCCTTCTTCCCGAATGTCATAACACCCTTTATGGGTGAAGCCTTCAGTATAACCTTTTCCCTAACTATATAAGACATATCACGGACCTTCCTGTCAGCATAACTCTTTTGCCTTGACTGCGCTGTACGACGCCGCTCCTGAATCACTTTCACCTTGTCTAAAGCATCCTACACTAAGTCTGTACCCAAAAGCCTAGCCTCACCCGGCTCAAACCAACCCACTAGAGATCTACACTGCCTTCCATATAAAGCCTCATACGCAACCATCTGAATACTCGATTGATAACTGTTGTTGTAAGCAAACTCGGCGAGCGGCAGAAATTGGTCCCATGAACCACCAAAATCAATAACACACGCACGTAACATCCTCCAAAATCTGAATAGCGCGCTCGGACTGCCCGTATGTCTGAGGATGAAATGCTGTGCTCAACTCCACCTGAGTGCCTAACCCTCGCTGCATGGCCTTCCAGAACTGCGATGTAAACTATGTGCCTCTATCTGAAATGGTGGAAACAGGCACTCCATGAAGGCAAACAATCTCTCTAATATAAATCTCTGTCAACCGGTCTGAAGAATAGGTAGTACACACAGGAATGAAGTGCATGGACTTGGTCAGCCGATCCACAATCACCCAAATGGCATAGAACTTCCTCAAAGTCTGTGTGAGCCCGACTACGAAATCTACGGTGATCTGCACCCACTTCCACTCTGGAATCTCTATCTACTGAAGCAAGCCACCCGACCTCTGATTCTCATATTTCACC
Source organism: Nicotiana attenuata (assembly GCF_001879085.1). NCBI lineage: Eukaryota > Viridiplantae > Streptophyta > Magnoliopsida > Solanales > Solanaceae > Nicotiana > Nicotiana attenuata. Next base: position 82,741 of record NW_017671059.1, on the reverse strand, counting down.
TGCTGACAGTTGAGACCCCAAGCTACAAATCTTACTATATCTTTCTTCATTATCCTCCACCAGTAATGCTGTCTCAAATCCTGATACATTTTTGCGGCACTCGGATGGATGGAATACCGCGAGCTGTGGGCCTCCTCCAGAATGATCTCCCGAAACCCATCTACATTGGGCACACATAACCGGCCCTGCTTCCGCAATACCCCATCATCACTAATAGTCACTTCTCTGTTATTATCATGTAGAACCTTGTCCTTGAGCACAAGCAAATGAGGGTCATCATACTGGCGCTCTCTAATACGATCAATCAAGGAAGACCGAGAAACCACACAAGCTAACACTTGACTGGGATCCGAAATATCCAATCTCACTAGTTGGTTGGCCAAAGCCTGAACATCAATTGCAAGAGGTCTCTCACCAACAGGAATGAATGCAAGACCGCCCATACTCACTACCTTCCTACCTAAGGCATCGGCCACCACATTGGCCTTCCCCGGATGATACAGAACAGTAATATCATAGTCCTTAAGAAGCTTCAACCATCTTCGCTGCCTCAAGTTGAGATCCTTCTGTTTGAACAAGTGCTAGAGGCTATGATGATCATTAAACACCTCACAAGACACAGCATAGAGATAGTGCCTTCAAATCTTCAATGCGTGAATAATGGGAGCCAACTCCAAATCATGAACAAGGTAGTTCTTCTCATGGGGCTTCAACTGATGAGAAGCATAAGCAATCACTCTACGCTCTTATATCAAAACAAATCCAATACAAATTCGAGAAGCATCACAATATACTGAATATGAACCAGAAGCTGATGGCAGAACTAACACTGGAGCCGTGGTCAAAGCAGTCTTAAGCCTCTGAAAGCTCGCCTCACACTGGCCTGACCACCTGAAAGAAGCAGCCTTTTAGATCAATTTGGTCTAGCGTGATGCAATGGAAGAGAAACCCTGCATAAACCGACAATAATAACCCGCCAAACCAAGAAAGCTACGAATCTCTGTGGCTGAGGACGGTTTGGGCCAACTCTAGAACGCCTCTATCTTCTTCGGATCAACCTGAATACCCTCACTGGACACCACGTGCCCCAAGAACGCCACTGAACTGAGCCAGAATTCATACTTGGAGAACTTAACATAAAGCTTCTCCTTTCTCAAACGCTGCAACACAATCCGCAAATGCTAGACATGCTCCTCCTGGCTACGAGAGTACGTTTCACTTGGTGGGCCAGGAATGCCCGACTCATCAATTTATCCGGTAAACTACTAGGGGCTCATGTAGTGCATGCTGGATTAATCGTCGTAAATCCCGGAACTTCTTCGTAGTGGCTCCCTTATATGCCTCATTTTAGAGCGAACCTCAAAGTGGTTCACCAGGATATCATCAATGAATGCAATAACAAACGAGTCGAGATAAGGCTGGAACACACTGTTTATCAAATGCATGAACGATGTTGGGGCATTAGTCAGCCCAAAAGACATGACAAGGAACTCATAATGGCCGTGTTGGGTCCTGAAAGCTATCTTAAGAATGTTTGAGTCCCTAATCTTCAACTGGTGATATCCTGACCTGAGATCAATCTTAGAGAACACCCTCGCTCCCTGAAGCTTGTCAAATAAATCATCAATGCGCGGCAAAGGATACTTGTTCTTAATTGTGACTTTGTTCAACTGCCTGTAATCAATGCACATCCTCATAATACCATCCTTCTTCTTCACAAACAAAACTAGTGCACCCCAAGGTGACACACTAGGCCTAATAAACCCCTTCTGAAGGAGTTCCTGAAGCTGCTACTTTAACTCTTTCAACTCATCTGTTGCTATACGGTATGGAGGACAAGAAATGGGCTGAGTGCCTGGAACCAAATCAATACCAAAGTCAATATCCTTGTCCGGCGGCATGCCCGGCAAGTCTGCAGGAAACACATCCGGAAAATCTCGTACCACCAGAACAGAATCAATAGTAGGGGTCTCAGCACCGACATCCCTCACAAAGGCCAAATAAGAAAGACAACCCTTCCCAACCATCCGTTGGGCCTTCAAGCATGAAATCACTCTACTGGGAACATAGTCCGGTGAACCTCGCCACTCGATCCGTGGCAGCCCTGGCATCGCCAGCGTCATGGTCTTTACGTAACAATCTAGAACAACATGAAATGGAGACAACCAGTCCATACCCAATATCACATCGAAGTCAACCATACTGGGCAACAAAAGATCTACTCGGGTCTCCAAACCCCCAATAGTCACCACACAAGATCGATATACGCGGTTCACAACAATAGTATCGCCCACATGAGTAGATACATGGACAAATAAAATAAGAAACTCGCGAGGCGTATCCAAATAACGAGCAAAATATGACGACACATATGAAAAAGTGGAACCAGGATCAAATAATACAGAGGCATCCCTGTGGCAAACTAAGATAATACATGTGATCACAGCATTTGAAGCAATAGCATCTGGTCTGGCAAGGAGTGCATAGAAACGGGCCTGACCGCCACCTAATTGGCCTCCCCCTCTAGGGATACCCCTAGCTGACTAACCTCCACCCCGAGCTGGCTGGGCGGGTGGGGAAGTAACTGGTGCTGAAGCCAAAGGCTGACTACTCTACTGGGATGAAACTCCCGTAAGGCGGGGACAGAATCTCTTGATATGACCTAAATATCCACACTCAAAGCATCCTCTCCCGGCAAATGGCAGTGGGGACTGAAGGGTGCCCTGAGCACCGGGATGCCCACTAGAAGAACCAGGCATAGATGATCCCTGAGATGATAGTGCATGAGTCGAACTCTGAGCTGGAAGGGCACTGAGAGACGAGTGGCCCTGATGTGAACTCTGAGAACCATGGCCAGATGATCCACCACGATGACCTAGACGAGCTGACTGAGCATGTCTGAATGGACGACCTTTGTCGGGCTGGAACTGACCTCCAGAAGGAACACCACAAAAACTACTAGATCCCTATGGCCTCTTGGCCTCCCTCTCAACTCGCTCCTGGCGGCGAACTGACTCTATCTCTCGAGCAGTGTCAACCTCCTCCCCAAAAGAAGCACCAGACGCACTCTCTCTGGTCATAGGAATCCGTAGCTGATATGCGAGGCCATCCATGAACCTCCTAATCCTCTCCCTGTCTGTAGAAACCAACCAAATAGCATGACAGGCTAACTCAGAAAACCTCATCTCATACTGCGTCACATTCATATCATCCTAACGCAACTACTCAAACTGCTTGCGCAGCTCCTCTTTGTGGGACTGCGGCACATACTTCTCCAGGAAGAGAACAGAGAACTGCTGCCAGGTAAGGGGCGCTGCATCAACAGGCCTACGCCTCTCATAAGCCTCCCACCAAGTAAAGGCAGATCAGAGAACTGAAATGTAGTCAATGAGACCCCACTGGTCTCTAGAATACCCGCTATACGGAGAATCCTCTAACACTTGTCCAAGAAATCCTGGGCATCCTCGCCCTCTTTACCACTGAAAGTCGGAGGCTGAAGTCCATCAAACCTCTCCAATCTATGTTACTCATCATCAGGCATAACTAGAACCATATAGTCCTGAGCAGGTGTAACCGGCTCGCTGGTGGTGCCCCCGATGTCTGAAGCCCCTGAACAACCTGCTCGGGTGTGCGGGCGGCGGGAGTCTGAGTGTCTCCCCCGGCCTGAGAAGTAGTTGTTGTAGTAGTAAAAACGACCACCTGAGCAAGATTCGTGCACATGATCAGAATCTGAGTTAAGGTCTTCTGAAGACCTGGAATAACCATAGGCATAGCTGGTGCCTGAGCTGGTCCCGCTGGGGCACCTACACCCGGAACCTGATCCTGAACTGGGGCAGCTGGTGGATCTTCTGGTGCTGCCCTAGCTGTGGTACGAGTTGTACCTCTACCTCTGCCACGGCCTCAACCACGACCTTGGCCTCTCACGGCCCCAACTGGTGGTACTGGTGGTCGTTCGTCCTGACCAATAGTACGTGTCCTCACCATCTGTGAGAGAATAGAATAACAGAAGTTTAGTCACCAGAATCAGCAGATTCGCATGACAAGAACTCAAGAATGTGAAGTTTTCCTAAAGGTTCTATAGCCTCTCAAAGATAAGCACAGACGTCTCCGACCGATCCGCTAGACTCTACTAAACTCGCTCATAAATCGTGATACCTATATAACCTAGGCTCTGATACCAACTTGTCACGACCCAAAATTCAACCCGTCGTGATGGCGCCTATCATGGAACTAGGCTAGCCTCAACATCAACAAAAAATCCAATACCGCAAAACTAAGATTGAAAGCATTTGCGGATAACTTTTATTATTTATAAATAATCTGTTTAAAACATAAGACAAAATTCATAATACGATACAAACCAGCCCAAAACCATGGTGTCACGGAGTACATGAGCATCTAGAGAATAGCATAGTCTATAACAATGTTTACTGAATACAACTGAAACACATCTAGAATAGGAAAGGAGGGTCAAGGCCTGTGAATGCTGTGCAGAGACCTCAACAGTCTCCAAAGCCTGCAACCTCGATCAATGACTGCCACTAAGACCGAAAGTAACTGGATCTGCACACAAGGTGCGGGGGTAACATGAGTACACCAACAAAGTAAATAACAAGTCCAAACTATCGACTGAAATGCAGTGACGAACTCAACCTCATTAGAGATAATAGAAATGACGTGCAGAAACGTAGGCATGATTTCAGTTAAATAGACAGCTCGAAACAGTAAAACAGAGCAGGTATGAACATGGTAAAGAAGTATAACTCTGCTACATCTACAGGCCAATGCACATGCTGTATGTAATGCACCACGCTGAGTGCCTCATGTGTCCACAGTCTCATATGCTCGTCCACTTAGTACTATATATGGCCCATGTGGCCCAGGGAAGATTCATCCCGGAACATATATATACATCTCTGACAACAGTCACTCAGTACTGAGGAAGGGCAATCCAGCCCTATGGAGAAGATCCACTCGGTACTATATATGGCTCACACGACCTAGGGAAGATCCATCCCGGAATATATACATCACTGACTATCAGTCTCCAGTGCCGAGGAAAACAGGCCAATCTAGCCTTATGGAGAAGATCCATCTCCATACCAAGGGAAGATCCATCCCTGAATATAATCAACCCCGCTCACTAGGGTGTGTTGCAGACTCTGGGGGCTCTTTCAGCCCAAGCGCTATCATAATCATCAACCTAACCGTTGTGGCATGCAACCCGACCCAATAACTGTCACTTTTAATCAGGCTCTCGGCCTCACTCAGTCATCACTCTCCAGTCTCACCCACTGGCTCACAATGCCATGAAAACTAGCCTGGAACAATGGTATGATGTGAAAATAAATAACAACTGAGACTGAGATGTGATATGAAATGCATGAACATGACTGAGTAGATAATATCAATGAAATTAGTGAGATGACAGCAAGAAACGACCACTAGGGGTCTCAACAGTATCGGCGTAAAGCCCTAGCATGATAACTAGCATGATTTACAGTCCATTTACTTTATCACATGAAGAAACACACATATCAACAAGATAGGATCACTAATCGGTGCCATTGAATGAACCATGTCACAATTCTCATGGTGCATGCCCACACGCCCGTCACTTGTCACGTGCCTCACCTCAATACTAATCACATAACATGTAGTTTGGGGTTTCGAATCCTCAGAACTGAGTTTGAAAGCGTTACTTACCTCAAACCAAGCCAAGATCCTACTCCGCGATGCCTTTGCCTCTCATGTAGGCCTCCGAATGCCTCGAATCTAGTCGCAAGCAATTCGATACGATCAACATGAGCTAAAGGAATCAATCCCATAAGAAAATACTAAACTTTAGGTCAAAAGTAAAAAAGTCAATGTCTCGAAATCCGACCAAAATTACAAAATCCGATAACCTATTCGATTACGAGACTAACCATACTACTTTCATTCAAATACGACTTTGAAATTCCAAAAAAAAAATTCATTTCATGAAACTCCAAAAAATTTCCCCAAATTTCCATCCAAAATCACTAATCAAATGACGAAATCAATGATATATTCATGTATATTAGCAAAAACCAAGTTAGAATCACTTACCCCCGATGAATTATTTGAAAAACTCTCAAAAAATCGCCTACAACCGAGCTCCCAAAGTCAAAGATGTGAAATAAAACATTAAACCTCGCTTATATAGTGCTCTCTGAACTTCCTTTCTGCGGTCTGTGTAATTCTCACCGCGGATGCACAATCCCCACCGCGGTCTGCGTAATTCTCACCGCGTCGGGTTCCCTTTACCGCAGTCCGCAAAATTCTACTGTGGCCATATAATACCTCCACGGTCCGCAAAATTTCTTCTGTGACCGCACTTCCAAGATCCGAGATTTGCAACTTTCCAAAGCCATGATAATGATCTGCTAATCATCCGAAACTCATCCTAGGCCCTCGGGACTTCGACCAAACATACCAACATATCCCATAGCATCATTCAAACTTAGTCGAACCTTCAAATCACTCGAAACTACATCAAAACACCAAATTACCCTCGGATTCAAGCCTAAGAACTTCTATACTTCCAAATTCCACAAATGACACCGAAACCTACCAAATCACCTCCGAATGACCTGAAATTTTGCACACACATCACAAATGATACTGCGAACCTACTCCAACTTCCAGAATTCCATTTCAATCCCGATATCGATTTTTCCACTACCGATCAAAATCGCCAAATTCTAATTTAAACTTTTAAATAGGAGACTAAGTGTCTCATCCACTCCAAACCACTCCGGACCTAAACCAACCAACACGATACGATAAAAATACAGCTGAAGAACACAGAAGAAAGCAGAAATGGGGGAATCGGGTCTATAACTCATGAAACAACCGGCCGGGTCGTTACAGATGGTTTATTGGAATCTTGAATTTGGTTGCGAAGCTGGTAAGTATCTTGCCTAACCTTGAGTGGAGGAATTACCCCTTAGACATTGAGTATTATATGGAAATTGTATAATTGAAAACCATGTACGCGAGGTGACGAGTACGTACTTGGTTTATATGTGCGAATTACATTGGTTTAAATTCATAGACGCCCTTATTTATTAAATTGGAAAATTGTGGGAACATAGTAAATCCTCTATTTTTTGTGCCTCAATTCCTTTTTATCTTGTTTTTATATGATAAATTGGTGTGATTGCTACTTGAATTTTTGTGTGAATTATGTGTGTTTGTTGAATTAATATTTCTAGAAATAATTATATTATGGGATTTTCATCTGCAAACAATTAATTAATTAAGTTTATATTATGGTATTAATATATTTATCAAAAATATACTTATCCTATCTGAGTTATTTTCCCATCCTTATTGTTATTTTTTTTTTGAGATTTTTATGCAGTGTGTGGAGCCTTGGGCTATTTGCTGTGCAATTAATTGATTTTGTTGTATCTTTGGAATTGGTTGTGGCATATGGACAAATTGTGATATGAAATGATTATGTGGTGTTGTTGTGATAATCTTCTATATAAATTGTTGTGTGATTTGGGTTACTGTTATGCAGCGTATAAGGGTGGCATTCCACTGTTGATATTATGTGGGTATAAGGGTGGCATTTCACTGTGGTTATGTGTGTTGAGCTATTGTCTGGGCAGAGTGATAAGGGAGGCTATTATACGGAGCGATAAAGGAGTCTATTATAGGAGCGATAAGGGTGGCTATAGGAGAGATAAATGTGGCTATTGTCAGGGATTGTATGTGATGACGTGGGTTATTGTGTTGGTAATTGTTATGTGATAACGAGGGGATATCGTGCTGGTAATATTTATGTGATGTTGTGATTTCCTGGTGAGTTCTTTTATATATATTGTGTAATTTATTTTATACGTTCAGTAAATTCTGTAATAGTCCTATATATGTTGAAATTATGAGCCTGTGAATATTGTCGAGCGGATTATGATATGGGCACGAGGTGCCGAGGAAATATAATGAATTTATTATTAGTACGTGATATGTCCGTGTAGTCGTGATATGAAATGTGGGCATGAGGTGCCATGACTAAATGATAATAGGCATGAGCTGCCAGGGAAATATGAAAGTGGGCTGAGACCCATATTTTATGATTATGAAATGAGGTGTCACAGGGTGACTTTTATTTGAAAGGATTATATTCAAAATATCATTTGAAAGAATCATGTTCGAAAAATATTTATTTGAAAGAATTATATTCGAAAGATATTTATGTCACGACCCCAGTTCGCCCTCCGTGAACTATCGTGACGGCACCTAGTCTCTACGACTAGGTAAGCCTAACAAATGCGGAAAATGAACTAACTTATGAAATAAATAATCAAAAGCTGAAAATAACTGAAGGAAACAATATTTAAATGCCGCTCAACATATACACATAACTTCTCAAAATCCGATACAATATCCCAAAACCCGAAAACTCACAGATCCACTAGCTGAGAAAACACTACATAGCTCTAATCTCCGAAATGTCTAACAAGATCAAAAGTACAGAAGGGCTAAATTCTAAAATGCAGGAATAGGAAGAGACTCCTCGGTCTGCGACGCGGCAGATATACCTCAAAGTCCCGTAGAATCGCCTCGCCTCAAGAATGGTAAGCCTGAGTAGAGGTACCTGGATCTGTACATGAAAAACATGCGCAGAAAGGGCATGAGTACACCACAGCGGTACTCAGTAAGTGCCAAGCCTTACCTCGGTCGGGTAGTGACGAGGAAGGTCAGTGCCTACTGAGATTAAGTAAATAATAAGATGACAGGATAAGATAAACAATGTAATTGAGAATTTACAGTAAGAGTCTATACAGAATAATAGAAGTACAATAACGAAAACAGGAATAAAGGAAAACCACAGGGAAATACCGCTCACAACAAGGATAATAACCGGGGATCTCTTGGTATCCCGAGGATCTCTTGGTATCCTCAATATATACACTAGGGATCTCTTGGTATCCCGAGGATCTCTTGGTATCCTCAATATATGCCAGGGATCTCTTGGTATCCTCAATATATGCCAGGAATCTCTTGGTATCCCGAATATATGCCAGGGATCTCTTGGTATCTCGAGGATCTCTCGGTATCCTCAATATATGCCAGGTATCCCGAGGATCTCTCGGTATCCTCAATATATGTTCCAGGAATCTCTTGGTATCCCGCACCTCAATCCAGATCATAAATACGTGCAGGGGATCTCCCGGGATGCCGTCGCGTAGTCCCAAATCAAAACACACAGCAGCAACACAAGAATATTAAATCAAATGTTTATTTCGTACTAAGTAAACAGTTAATTCTAGCCTAACATGCTTCACGTAATGCAATTAAGGCAGTTTAAGCAAATAGGCAATTAAGTCAACTAAGCATGCTTTTCTAACTAACAACAGGCTAAGTTTGCAAGTAGAATAAAACATGAAAGAAAGGAACTCAATCGAAATACTTAAAGTAAAACCGGATTTTCAGCAATTAGCACAAGTACGCACTCGTCACCTCACGTACAAGGCATTTCAATTATCAAATATATCATATCCTAAGGGGAAGGTTCCTCACACAAGGTTAGACAAGCCACTTACCTCGAACCAGCTCAAAATCAACCCGACACCACGTCTTCACCACGAGTACTCGACTCCAAATGGCCCAAATCTATTCAATTCAATTGCATAATGTAAATAACACTTCAAGTAACTGATTCTATAATTAAATCCTAAGCTAATATGCGAAATTATGTAAAATGACCAAAATGCCCCTCGGGCCCACGTCTCGGAATCGGGTGAAATTTCCATTTCCAGAAACCTCGTACTCTCATGAGTCTATACATAACAAGAACACTGAAATCGGAGTCCAAATGACCCCTCAAATCCTCGTTTAAATGTCTCTTAAACTCAAGCCCTAATTACCCATTTTTCCCAAATTTTTCATCACTAATTAGGTCTTTAATCACATAAAAATGAGTTATGAAGTCAAGGACGTTACCTCCAAGTGATTCCCCTTTGTTTTCCTCAAAAATCTCTCCCAAAAGCTCCAAACCCGGATGAAAATGGTGAAAGAATAGCTCAAATTCGCGAAAGCAACTATTTATATGTTCTGCACAGCGATTCCCGCATTTGCGGTGGAAACTACGTCGCATCTGCGACTTTCATTTAAATACAGGACACCGCATCTGCGATTACATTTTCGCAGATGCGCCACCGCTTTTGCGGTATTCCTTCCGCATCTGCGGAACCTGAAGACCCTCCCCAGATCTGCTTCTGCGATGACTCTGCCGCTTCTGCGGCGCCGCATCTGCTGTCCCCAAACCGCAGATGCGAAAATACCAGAAGCAGCAAAAATACAGCAGCTGCAACATTCCCTCAACTTCTCGTCAACCATCCACCCCGAGGCCCCCGGGACCTCAACCAAAGCACAAACATCACCTAATACTTTATTCAAACTTGTACCAATCCTTAAAACACTTAAAACAACATCGAAACCTCGAATTAACCAAGGATTTAACCCTAAGAACTCCAAATTTCCTGAAAATACGCTTTCGATCAAAAAGTCTATCACCACTCGTCCGAATGACCTAAAATTTTGCACACACGTCACATTCAACACTACGGAGCTATTCCAACTTCCAGAATTCCATTCTGACCCTCGGATCAACACCTCACTATCGGACCGGAAACTTCGAAAATTCAACTTTTGGTATTTCAAGCCTAAATTAGCTACGGACCTCCAAAACACAATCCGAACACGCCCCTAAGCCCAAAATCACAGCTAACGAAACCATCAGATTTCCATTCCGAGGCCGTCTTCACACCGTTACGACTACGGTCAACTTTCCAACACTTAAGCTCTCATTTAGGGACTAAGTGTCCCAAAACTCTCCGAAACTCAAGACAGAACATCCCGGCAAACTAAAATAGCAGAAATAAATACGGTGAAAGCAGTTAATAGGGGATCGGGGCGTAAATTCTAAAAACGACCGACCGGGTTGTTACAATTTATTTGAAAGAATTATATTCGAAATATATTTATTGGAAAGTATTATATGTTAACGATTATTACTTGAACGATTTGTAGGCGAAAGATTTATATTTGAAGGACTTGATTAATTGGTTGTACTTGTATTCATTATTTTTTGAGCAATATCTATGGTGTTCTTGTTTCCCTGATGTTTATATCACTGGTTGATTATTGTTTCTATCATTGTCATTTTTTTCCTATTATTTTTGTATCCTATGTTGCATAGGTTATTAGACTAGTGAGTGTCTTGACTATACCTCGTCACTACTCAACCGAGGTTAGTCTTGATACTTACTGGGTACCTACTGTGGTGTACTCATACTAGACTTTTGCACATTTTGTGCAGAGCCAGGTATTGTAGATATCGGACTCGAGCAGAGTTAGTGTGTTGATTGCAAGGGATTCAAGGTAGAGTTGCTTGGTCGTCGCAGTGCCTTGGAGCCTTTCCATTTAATTGTACTGTTAATTATTATTTCAAAAGTATTGCATATTCGATCCTTGAAGATCCTTATTTGTACTCTGAGATCGTGACTCAGTATTACCAGTCTTGGGAGGTTGTTTGATTATTTCCGCTGTTAGTCTTTACACTTCTTTCTATTTCTATTTCTTGTAATAAATTCTATTTCAAAAAAAATTGTTTGAATTGTAGTTGTAATCGGCTTACCTAGTCTTAAAGACTAAGTGCCATCACGACTCCCGTGGTGGGATTTTGGGTCGTGACATGTTGAAAGAAAATTAATAAAAAATTTTGTTGGACATTCGTTACACGGTTAGATTTTAAGGAAGCGAGAGCAATGCGAGGGACGAAAATTTCACGACCCAAAACTCTTACCAGTCGTGATGGTGCCTATCGAGGTACTAGGAAAGCTGACACATTCCAAAATATTTCGATATTTCATTAAAAGATAAATCAAGCTTTTTCATAATAGAGATTTCATAAAAAGAGTTAAACTCAAAAATAATATGCAAAAAAGAAAGCCCGACATAGGGGTGTCACTAAGTCATGAGCATATACGACCAGTCTAAAATCAGAGTTTACAAAAATTCTCCAGATGCTAAAGATAGAGAGGAAAATAACAATAGGAGGAGAGACAAGGGTTGCGGACGCCGGCAGCTACCTCGTATGTCTCCGATAGTCAACTGCGCACGAACTCGGCGACCGGTCTCACCTGAATCTGCACATAAGGTGCAGGGAGTAACGTGAGTACTTCCAACTCAGTAAGTAACAGAAACAAATAAGGAACTGAGAAGCAGTGACGAACTATGCAAATCCAGTTTATTTCAGAAATTTCAACAAAATATAGACATTTTTTCGAATCAGCATTATAGGGCAAATCAATTCGTTCTCAAGTAAAACAGATATCAAGTCTCCCAACAATTTGCACAACAAGAACAGATAACAACTGAGGCAACAATAACTGAAACATGCATAGCCTCTCAAGACGTGGTCACTTAGCTCGTCTCAACAGCTCAATCACTCGGCTCTCAGCCCTCAGAACTCACACTCAATAGGTACTTGCGCTTATTGGGGGTGTACAGACTCCGGAGGGGCTCCTTCAGCCCAAGTGCTATAATATGCACGGACAACTCACGTGCTAAAATATCAAACAAGACCTGCACGGGTAACTCACATGCTATAATATCAAATCAAGATCTGCACGATCAACTCACGTGCTGCATGGACAACTCACGTGCCGTAGTATTAATGTCTCGCCACTTGGCCCTAGACCTAACTCAGTCATCAACCTCTGTAGTCTCTCAGGCTCTCAGAAATCATGTAAAGCAGCCCAAACAAAGATAATAACATGTATCAACAATGAACAATAAGAGATGGAGGCATAATAAGCAAGTAAATCCGTGACTAAGTACAAAACATCAATTAGCAGCTAATTCAGCAAGTACACGACCCCTACGGGTCCTAACAGTGATATCATAAGGCCTAAACAAGATCTCTAACATGAAGTGCAGTCAATTTCCATAAAACACAGAGAGCATGTTGTAAACTGTAAGCTACATGATTCCACAGTTTAACGGGACGGACCAAGTCACAATCCCTTTTGGTGCACGCCCACACGTCTGTCAGATAGCATGTGTGTCACCTCAAAATAGTCACACGACACATAAATCCGGGGTTTCATACCCTCAAGACCAGATTTATAAATGTTACTTACCTCAATCCGAGCAAATCTCTATTGTGCAATGCCTTTACCTCTCAAATCGATCTCCAAACGTCCCGGATCTAGCCACAAACAGTGCAATACAATCAATATAGGCTAAAGGGATCAATTCCACAAGAAAAAAATACTAAATTAGAATCAAAATCCGAAATCGGTTCAAACCCGGACCATTGGTCCATGTCTCGAAATCCAACAAAAGTTACAAAACCCGAAAGTCCATTCACTTACGAGTCTAACCATACCAGATTCATCAAAATCTGACATCATTTGGTCATTTAAAACCCCAAAATTCACTTTCCACTTCTCAAGCCAAAAATTCCCAAATTTCACTACAAAATCTCACCAATTAGGTGTAAAATCAGTGGGGAAACATCATTATTGAAGATAAATACGAACAAGGGTCTTACCTCAGCAATCACCTCGAAATCCCTCTCAAAAATCCCCAAAATCCGAGCTTAAAATTATAAAAATGGTGAAAAATCTCGAAGTCCTGTTTTTATTTGTTCTATCTAGATTTTTCGCACCTGCGACTGAATTTCCGCATCTGCGCACCAAGCTCCGCTTCTGCGGAGAATCACTTAAGCACAGCCCCCGCTTCTGCGATCAAGGGACCGCATCTGCGCTCATCGCAGGTGCAGAATTAACATCGCACCTGCGGACAAAACATGCACATGCGCCCAACTCCCGCTTCTGCGACCATCGCAAGTACGACAAAACTTTCGCACCTCCGAACTCTACCTGTCCTTCTCTCTTTCTCTTCTGCGGCAAAATTCCTGTTTCTGCGGGCTTGCACCTGGGAAGAAACATCCGCAGGTGCGATTATAACAATTGAGTTCAACTTCAGCAACCTTCCAAATTCCAAACTTGATCCGCTAACCACCCGAAATCAACCCGAGGCCCTCGGGACCTCAAACAACTATACCGACAAGTACCATATCATCATACGATCTTAGGCGAATCCTCAAACCACCTCAAACAACATTGAAAACACGAATTTCACACGGATTCAAGCCTAATGAACTTTGAAATTTCCAAATTTTACAAACAACGTCGAAACCTATCAAATCACGTCCGATTAAATTTTACACACAAGTCAAAAATGACACCACAAACCTATTCCAACTTCCAGAAATCCAATCCGACCCCGATTTCAAAATTTCCATTGCTGACCAAAATACCAAAATTTTAACTTTCACCAATTCAAGCCTAATTCTACTACGGACCTCCAAATCACATTTCGGACGCGCTCCTAAGTCCAAAATCACCTAACGGAGCTAACAGAACCATCCAAATTCAAATCCGAGGTCGTTTATGCATGTCAACATCCAGTCAACTTTTCTAACTTAAGCTTTCAATTAGGTGACTAAGTGTCTCAATTCACTCCAAAACCACTCCGAACCCGAACTAACAGACTCGGTAAGACATAATACAACTGAAGAACACAAAAGTAGCAGAAAATGGGGGAACTAGGCTATAACACTCGAAACGACCGATCGGGTCGTTATATCCTTCCCTTCTTAAACAAAAATTCATACTCGAACGGGTCTAGAAATACACCCGGAGTCAAGAATAGGTGTGGATATCTGCTCCGTATCTCCCGCTTGGTCTCCCAAGTACTCTCCTCCATAGGCTGACCTCTCCATTGCACATTCACTGAAGCTATATCTTTTGACATCAACTTGCGAACCTGTAGCTCCAAAATCGCCACTGGCTCCACATCATATGTCAAATCACCATCCAACTTGACCGTGATGAAACCCAAAACATGAGGGAATCGCCGATATACTTCTGAAGCATAGAAACATGAAATACTAGATGCACACCCGACAAGCTAGGTGGCAAGGCAAGCTCATATGCCACCTTCCCAATCCTCCGAAGTACCTCAAAAGGCCAAATGAATTGAGGGCTCAGCTTGCCCCTCTTCTCGAATCTCATAACACCCTTCATGGGTGAAACCTTCAGCCGAACCTTCTCCCCAACCATATAAGACACATCACGGACCTTCCTATCGGCATAACTCTTTTGCCTCGACTGAGCTGTGAGAAGCCGCTCCTGAATCAATTTCACCCTGTCTAGAGCATCCTATACTAACTCAGTACCCAATAGCCTGGCCTCGCCCGGCTCAAACCAACCCACCAGAGACCTAAATCGTCTCCCATATAAAGCCTCGTATGGAGCCATCTGAATACTCAAATGATAACTGTTGTTAGCAAACTCCGCGAGCGGCAGAAACTGGTCTTATGAACCACCAAAATCAATGACAAAAGCACGTAACATATCCTCCAGAATCTGAATAGTGCGATCGGACTACCCGTCCATCTGAGGATGAAATGTTATGCTCAACTCAACTTGAGTGCCCAACACTCGCTGCACGGCCCTCCAAAACTGTAAGGTAAATTGTGTGCCTCTATTTGAAATGATGGAAACTTGAACCCCATGAAGGCGAATAATCTCTCTGATATAAATCTCCGCCAATCGGGCTGAAGAATAGGTAGTACACACAGGAATGAAGTGCGTGGACTTGGTCAGCTGATCCAAGATGACCCATATAGCATCGAACTTCCTCGAAGTCCGTGGAAGCCCAACTACGAAATCCATGATGATCCGCTCCCACTTCCACTCCGAAATATCTATCCTCTGATGCAGGCCACCTGGTCTCTGATGCTCAAATTTCAGCTGCTGACAGTTGAGACACCAAGCTACAAACCCAACTATATCCTTCTTCATTCTCCTCCACACATAGTGCTGTCTCAAATCCTGATACATCTTTGTGGCACCCGGATGGATAAAATACCGCAAGCTGTAGGCCTCCTCAAGAATCAACTCCAGAAGCCCATCTTCATTGGGCACATATATCCGGCCCTGCATCCTCAACACCCCATCATCTACAATAGTCACATCTCTGGAATCATCATGTTGAACCATGTCCTTGAGGACAAGCAAACGAGGATCATCATACTGGCGCTCTCTGATGTGATCAAATAAGGAGGATCGAGATACCACACAGGCTAGAACCCGACTGGATTCCGATATATCCAATCTCACGAAT
This sequence comes from Nicotiana attenuata, assembly GCF_001879085.1. Classification (NCBI taxonomy): domain Eukaryota; kingdom Viridiplantae; phylum Streptophyta; class Magnoliopsida; order Solanales; family Solanaceae; genus Nicotiana; species Nicotiana attenuata. The sequence goes on along the minus strand of NW_017671059.1, from coordinate 66,505 downwards.
TGATTGGCCAAGGCCTGAACATCAATTGCAAGAGGTCTCTCCCCGACAGGAATGAATGCAAGACTTCCCATACTCACTGCCTTCCTACTCAAGGCATCGGCCACCACATTGGCCTTCCCCAGTGCCTCAAATTGAGATTCTTCTATTTGAACAAATGTTGGAGGCTACGGTGATCGGTAAACACCTCACATGACATACCATAGAGATAGTGCCTCCAAATCTTCAACGCGTGGACAATGGCAACCAACTCCAAATCATGAACGGAGTAGTTCTTCTCATGAGGCTTCAACTAGCGAGAAGCATAAGCAATTACTCTACCCTGCATGAAAACACACCCAATATCGATCCGAAAAGCATCACAATATACATTATAAGAGCCAGAAGCTGATGGTAGAACTAAAACTGGAGTTGTGGTCAAGGCAGTCTTGAGCTTCTGAAAGCTCTGAATCTCTATAGCTGAGGACGGTTTGAGCCAACTCTGAACCGCCTTTATCTTCTTCGAATTTACCTGAATACCCTCGGTGGACACCACGTTCCCTAAGAACGCTACTGAACTGAGCCAAAACTCACACTTGGAGAACTTAGCATAAAGCTTCTCCTCTCTCAACCGCTGCAATACAATCCGCAAATGTTGGACATGCTCCTCCTGGCTATAAGAATACACCAGGATATCATCAATGAACACAATAACAAACGAGTCAGGATATGGCTAAAACACACTGTTCATCAGGTGAATGAACGCTGCTAGGACATTGGTCAACCTAAAAGACATCACGAAAACTCATAGTGACCATAACGAGTCCTGAAAGCTCTCTTAAGAATATTCTAGTCCCGAATTTTCATTCCGGACGTGCTCCTAAGTCCAAAATTACCTAACGGAGCTAACGGAACTATCTAAATTCAAATCTGAGGTCATTTATACATAAGTCAACATCCGGTCAGCTTTTCCAGCTTAAGTTTTCAATTAAGAGACTAAGGGTCTCGATTGACTCCAAAATCATTCCGGACCCGAACCAACTAACTCGGTAAGACATAATACAGCTAAAGAACATAAAAGAAGCATAAAATGGGGGAACGGGACTACAACTCTCAAAATGACCGGCCGGGTCATTACAGAAAAATTGATGTATTGCACGTGCTTGGTTTGACTTGTAGAAGAGAAAATTAATAAAGTTTTTTGTTGGAGATTCCTTACACGATTAGATTTTAAGGAAGCGAGAGCGATGCGAGGGATGGAAAATTGATGTGTTGCACGTGTTTGGTTTAACTTGTAGAAGAGAAAATTAATAAAGTTTTGTTTGGACATTCCTTACAAGGTTAGATTAAAGGAAAAGAGAGTGATGCAAGTAAAAAAACTATTGATGTGTTGCACGTGCTTGGTTTAATTTGTAGAAAAGAAAACTAATACAGTTTTTTGTTGGACATTCCTTACAAAATTAAATTTTAAGGAAAAGAGAGCGATGCAAGGGACGAAAAATTGATGTGTTGCACGTGCTTGGTTTGACTTGTTGAAAAGAAAATAATTAAAGTTTTCTGTTGGACATCCCTTACACGATTAGATTTTAAGCAAAAGAGAGCGATGCAATTAACGAAAAATTGATGTGTTTCACATGCTTAGTTTGACTTGTAGTAAAGAAAATTAATAAATTTTTTTGTTGGACATTCTTTACAAGGTTAGATTTTAAGAAAAAGAGTGCAATGCAAGGAACAAAAAATTGATGTATTGCACGGGCTTTGTTTAACCTGTAGAAGAGAAAATTAATAAATTTTTTTGTTGGACATTACATAAAAGGTTAGATTTTAAGGAAAAGAGAGCGATGCAAGGAACAAAACATTGATGTGTTGCACGTGCTTGGTTTAACTTATGGAAGAGAAAATTAATACAACTTTTTGTTGGACATTCCTTACAAGGTTAGATTTTAAGGAAAAGAGAGTGATGCTGTCACGAACCAAAATCCAACTAGTCGTGATGGCACCTAACCCATCCCGCTAGGTAAGCCAACTCATCAAGTCCAATACAATGTAACTTACTAAGGAAAAATAAATGATCTCTTATACATCTCCCTAGGACTGGTAGTACAAATCATGAGCTTCTAAGAATAGAGTTTACAAAGCTGATATGAAGTAAATATATCTTCTGTTTGAAAAGTACATAAACAGAGTTTTATAAATCTACGACTACCATACAAGAGGCAGCCACAATCGGAACGCAGATACATCTTCCAATTCAGCTCCCATCGAACACAGCAATATCGACATCCGAAATCCGCACGCAATGTGCAGGAAGTGTAGTATGAGTACAACCGACCCCATGTACTCAATAATTAACAAACTTAAACTTAGGTTGAAAGTAGTGACGAGTTTGTACCAAGGTCAGAGTTCACACCAATATCCAGTAACATCTCATAACAATATAATTAAAGCATCAGAAGGAATAACTCAATAATAAAATGCTCAGCTCGTTCACAGTTCCAAAAAGAATATTTTCTTTTCAAGTATAATAACAAAACTCAATTCTTTTCACTGAAATCACCAAAATATGAGTAACTCTGAAAACTATGATTTTTCCCATAAAACTTTCTTTCAAAAGAGAAGATTTCATTTTTCAAATGGCATGAGGAAAGTACATCTCTATGCCTATATTTCAATGTGCATGCCAATGCAATGCAAAATAGAGATAAAACCATATGCATACTCTCAGAGTATCAATTCTCTCAGTCCTCACAGTCACTTAATCCTCTCAGTCACTCCATCCTCACAGTCACTCATGCCTCACAGTCACTCAATCCTCCCAAGTCACTCGGCACTCGCGCTTGTCACTCGCACTCAGTAGGTACCTGCGCTCACTGGGGGAGTGTACACACTCCGGAGGGGCTCCTTCATCCCAAGCGCTATAACAAGCCATTCATGACATTAATCAATAAAACATGTTGCGGCGTGCAGCCCGATCCCATAATCATCCTCACAATTAGGCCTTCGGCCTCACTCAGTCATGAATCTCTCTAGTCTCTCGGGCTAAACATGTCATGAAAATAATCCCAAAACTGATGATATAATATATCAATAATTAACAATAGAGACCGAGATATGATATGAATGTATGAATATGACTGAGTGTGAAATATCAATGAATTCAATCAGATGACAGCAAGAAACGACCACTATGGGTCCGAACAATATCAGCACAAAGTCTAAACATGATATCTAGCATGATGTACAGCTCATTTATTTCATCACATGGTGAAAACACTGATATCAACAAAATAGGGCCACTATTCAGTATCCTGGAAACAACAGAGTCAGCATTCACAGGGTGCACACCCACACGCCCGTCACCTAACATGTGCGTCATCTCAACATCAATCGCATAACACATAATTCGGGGTTTATACTCTCAGCACTAAGTTTAAAAGAGTAACTTATCTCAAACCTCGTAATTATTCTACTTTGCTATGTCTTTGCCTCGCAAATCGGCCTCTTCATGCCTCGAATCTAAACACAATTAATTTGAATAAGTCAACACAAATTACAGGAATTAATTCTATATGAAAATACTAATTTTCTACAAAAATCCGAAATTTAACTAAAAATTGCCAGTGGGGCCCACGTCTCGAAATCCGACAACTCATTCAACCACGAGTCCAACCATACCAAAATTCCTAAATTCCGATAACAATTCGGCCTCCAAATCCTCAAATCTTATTTTCAAATCCCTAGGTCCAAATCCCAAATTTACACCTCAAAAATATGTAATCTAGTCGGATTATTCGATGATAATTCAATATTATGGAGTAAAAAAGATTACAAATGACTTACCTCAAGATTTTTCATGATTTCTTGCTAAAAAATCGCCCCAAGCCGTGTTATTTCGTCCAAAAATATAGAAATGAGCTGAAAAAAACAAGACTGCTCAATAAAAACACGATTCCGGGCGCTAAAAGTCAATTTCCCGTCGCTAAAAGTGACAAAATCTGGTCGCTAAAGGTGCACACCAGATCCTGTTGCACCAGCAGTCTTTAATTTTATTAAAAAGGCTCTAACTCCCTCATACAAACTCGGAATTTGATAATTCTTGTTCCTATGAGTCACGAATAATAATACAAACTTAGCCCTTCAATTGAAACTCAATTCGGAGCTCATTTGCTTAATGCGATACCCATTTCGCTCGTTAAACAATTAACTCATATTTTGCATTAAAAACCCAATCGCGACTTGATGAAATTAGACCAAACTTTCCAGATCACTCCTATAATTCATTATAACAATTCCGGATGTCTCGAAATCAAATTTAGATCCCTAGAACTAAAAAAGGACCTTTGGATCATTACATGTTTATGCTCAAAATACCAATATCTTCCAAAAACTCTTCCAAAACTTATCCGAGCCCCATGGGACCCCAATCAAATATACTAACAAGTCACATAATATGACACGAACTTATTCGATGTCTCAAATTACATTGAACAATACCAAAACATGAATCACACCCCAATTCAAGCCTATTCAAAACTAACAAATTTCAAATTCTACATTCGATGCCGAAACCTATCAAATCAATTCCGATTGACCTCAAATTTTGCACACAAGTCATAAATGACATAATGGAACTGTTCCAATTTCCAGAATCGGACTTCGATCCCGATATCAAAAAGTCAACTCCCCGGTCAAACTTCCCAACTTAAATTTCCTATTTTCGTCATTTCAAGCCTAATTTAGTTACAGGCCTCTAAATAAATATCCGGATATACTATTAAGTCCAAAAGCACCATACGGAGCTATTGGAACCATCAGAATTTCATCCCGGGGTCGTTTACACATAATACACCATCCGGTCAATTATTTCAACTTAAACTTCCAAAACAAGAATTGTTCTTTCAATTAAATCCCAAATTGTCTGAAAACCAAACTTGACCACCCTCGCAAGTTATAATACACATCTCAAAGCTGCTCGAGACCTTAAGCCACTGAACAGAATGTAAATTCTCAAAATGACAAGTCGGGTCGTTACAGATGCAAGGGACGAAAAATTGATGTGTTGCACGTGCTTGGTTTGACTTCTAGAAAAGAGAATTAATAAGGTTTTTGTTAAATAAACTCCACACGGTTAGATTTTAAGGATGAAAGAGCGATGCGAGGGACGAAAAATTGATGTGTTGCACGTTCTTGGTTTGACTTGTAAAAGAGAAAATTTATAAAATTTTTGTTAGACATTCCTTACAAGGTTCAATTTTAAGGAAAAGAGAACGGTGCAAGTAACAAAATATTGATATGTTGCAGATGCTTGATTTAACATGTAGAAGAGAAAACTAATAAAGTTCTTTGTTGGAGTTTAAGGAAAAAAGAGCGATGCAAGGAACAAAAAATTGATATCTTGTACGTGCTTGGTTTGACTTGTAGAAGAGAAAATTAATATAGTTTTTTGTTGGACATTCCTTACACGGTTAGCTTTTAATTAAGCGATAGCGAGGCAAGGGACAAAAAATTAATGTGTTGCACGTGCTTCGTTTGAATTGTTGAAGAGAAAATTAATAAAGCTTTTTGTTGGACATTCCTTACACGGTTTTAAGCAGGCGAGAGCGATGCGAAGGATGGAAAATTGATGTGTTGCACGTGCTTGCTTTGACTTGTAAAAGAGAAAATTCATAAAGTTTTTTGTTGAACATTCATTATAAGGTTAGATTTTAAGGAAAAGAGAGCGATGCAAGGAATAAAAAAATTGATGTGTTGCACGTGCTTAGTTTAATATATAGAAGTGAAAACTAATAAAGTTCTATGGGACATTCCTTACAAGGTTAAATATTAAGAAAAATAGAGCGATGCAAAGAATAAAAAATTGATGTGTTGCACGTGCTTGGTTTGACTTGTAGGAAAGAAAATTAATATAGTTTTTTGTTAGACATTCTTACACGATTAGATTTCAATGAAGTGATAGCGAGGCAAAGGATAAAAAATTAATGTGTTGCACGTGCTTCGTTTGACATGTAGAAGAGAAAAATAATAAAGTTTTTCGTTGGGCATTCCTTACAAGGTTAGATCTTAAGGAAAAGAGAGCGATGCAAGGGACGAAAAATTGATGTGTTGCATGTGCTTGGTTTGACTCGTAGAAATAAAACTAATAGAGTTTTTTGTTGGAAATTTCTTACAAGGTTAGATATTAAGGAAGCGAGAATGATGCGAGGGACGAAAAATTAGCGTGCTTGATTTAACTTGTAGAAGAGAAAATTAATAAAGTTATTTTTGGACATTCATTACAAGGCTAGATTTAAAGGAAAAGAGCGCGATGCAAGTAAAAAATATTAATGTCTTGCACGCGCTTGGTTTAACTTGTGGAAGAGAAAATTAATACAATTTTTTGTAGGACATTCCTTAAAAAGTTACTCCCTCTGTTCCAATTTATGTGAACCTATTTTTTTTTTAGTCCGTTCCAAAAAGAATGACACCTTTCTAAATTTGGTAACAATTTAGCTTATACTTACAATTTTATCCTTAATGAGAAGCTTTTATAACCACACAAATACTCTGGGTCCCTTTTTGACTTGTTTAGGACCACAAATTCCAAAAGTCTTCTTTTTTTCTTAAGCTCCATACCCAGTCAATCAGGTTCACATAAATTGGAACGGAGGGAGTAAATTTTAAGAAAAAGAGAGCGATGCAAGCGACGAAAAATTAATGTGCTGCACGTGCTTGGTTTTTCTTGTTTAAAAGAAAATTATTAAAGTTTTTTTGTTGGACATTCCTTAAACGGTTAGATTTTAAGAAAAAGAGAGTGATGCAATTGATGAAAATTTGATATGCTGAACGTGCTTGGTTCGACTTGTACAAGAGAAAATTAACAAATTTTTTTGCTGGACACTCCTTACAAGGTTAGGTTATAACCAAAAGTGTGCAATGCAAGGAACAAAAAATTGATGTATTGCACGGGTCTTGTTTAACCTTTAAAAGAGAAAATTAATAAAGTTTTTTTTTGGACATTACTTACAAAGTTAGATTTTAAGGAAAAGTGAGTGATGCAAGGAACAAAAAATTAATGTGTTGGACGTGCTTGGTTTAAGTTATGGAAGAGTAAATTAAAATAGTCTTTTGTTGAACATTTCTTACAAGGTTAAATTTTAAGGAAGAAAGAGTGACGCAAGGGACGAAAACTTGATGTGTTGCACGTGCTTGATTTGACTTCTAGAAAAGAGAATTAATAAGGTTTTTTGTTGGATAATCCTCATACAGTTAGATTTTAAGGATGCAAGAGCGATGCGAGGGACGAAAAATTGACGTGTTGCACGTGCTTGGTTTGACTTATAAAAGGGAAAATTTATAAAGTTTTTGTTGGACATTCCTTACAAGGTTCAATTTTAAGGAAAATAGAGCGATATAAGGAACAAAAATTGATATTTTGCACTTGGTTTAACATGTAGAATAGAAATTTAATAAAGTTTTTTGTTGGACATTCCTTACATGGTTAGATTTTAAGAAAAGAGAGCGATGCAAGAACAAAAAATTGATGTGCTGCACATGCTTGGTTTGACTTGTAAAAAAGAAAATTAATATAATTTTTTGTTGGACATTCCTTACAAGAATAGATTCAAAGGAAAAGAGAGCGATGAAAGGAATAAAAAATTAATGTGTTGCACATGCTTGGTTTAACTTGTAAAAGAGAAAATTAATAAATTATTTTGCTGGACATTCCTTACAAGATTAGATTTTAAGGAAAAGAGAGCGATGCAAGAAACAAAAAATTGATGTGTTTCATGTCCTTGGTTTAACTTGTAGAAAAAAATAATGCAGTTTTTTGTTGGACATTCCTTACAAGGTTAGATTTTAATGAAAATAAAGCGATGCAAGGGACAAAAAATTAGTATGTTGCACGTGCTTGGTTTGACTAGTAAAAAGAAAATTAATAAAGTTTTTGTTGGAAATTCCTTACAGAGTTAGATTTTAAGGAAGCGAGAGCGATGCGAGGAACGAAAATTTGTGTGTTGCATGTGCTTGGTTTGACTTGTAGAGGAGAACATCAATAAAGTTTTTTGTTGGACATTTCTTACAAGGTTAGATTTTAAGGAAGCGAGAGCGATACGAGGGACGAAAATTGATGTGTTGCACGTGCTTGGTTTTACTTGTAGAAAAGAAAATTAATAAAGTTTTTTGTTGGACATTCCTTACACGGTTAGATTTTAAGAAAGCGAGTCCGATGTGAAGGACAAAAAATTGATGTGTTGCACGTGCTTGGTTTGACATGTAGAAGAGAAAATTAATAAAGTTTTTTGGTTGATATTGTTTACACGGTTAGATTTTAAGGAAGCGAGAGCGATGCGAGGGACGAAATATTAATGTGTTGCATGTGTTCGGTTTAAATTGTAGAAGAGAAAACAAATAAAGTTTTTTTTTTTGGACGTTCCTTACAAGGTTAGATTTAAAAGAAAAGAGAGTGATGCAAGTAAAAAAATTATTAATGTGTTGCACGTGCTTGGTTTAACTTGTAGAAGAGAAAATTAATAGAGTTTTTTGTTGGACAATCCTTACAAGGCTAAATTTTTAGGAAAAGAGAGCGATGCAAGGGACGAAAAATTGAGGTTACACGTGCTTCGTTTGAATTGTAGAAGAGAAAATTAATAAAGTTCTTTGTTGGACATTCTTTACAATGTTAGATTTTATGGAAAAGAGAGCGATGCAAGGAATTAAAAATTGATGTGTTGCACGTGCTTCGTTTGACTTGTAGAAGAGAAAATTAATAAAACTTTTTGGTTGACATTCCTTACAATGTTAGATTTTATGAAAAAGAGAGTGATGCAAGGAATAAAAAATTGATGTGTTGCACGTGCCTCGTTTGACATGTAAAAGAGAAAATTAATAAAAAATTTTGGTTAGCATTCCTTACAAAGTTAGATTTTAAGGAAAATAGAGCGATGTAAGGAACAAAAGATTGATGTGTTGCACGTGCTTGATTTAAATGATGGAAGAGAAAATTAATACACTTTTTTTGTTGGACATTCCTTAGAAGGTTAGATTTTAAGGAAAAGAGAGCAATGCAAGGGACTAAAAATTAATGTGTTGCACGTGCTTGGTTTAACTTCTAGAAAAGAGAATTAATAAGGTTTTTTTGGATAATCCTCACACGGTTAGATTTATAGATGCAAGAGCGATGCGAGGGACGAAAAATTAATGTGTTACACGTGCTTGGTTTGACTTGTAAAAGAGAAAATTTATAAAGTTTTTGTTGGACATTCCTTACAAGGTTCAATTTTAAGGAAAAGAGAACGATGCAAGTAACAAATAATTGATGTGCTGCAGATGTTTGGTTTAACATGTAGAAGAGAAAGCTAATAAAGTTCTTTGTTGGACATTCCTTACAAGGTTAGATTTTAAGGAAATGAGATCGATGCAAGTGTAGTCAATAAATTTGCTTCGAGAAAATAAAATCAGGCCGAAAAATATCGCAACAATCGTAGTATTTTATTTTAAATATTTGAGTGTTACAATTTCTATGAATCCTCTGATTCTTTTTTTCAATATAAATTCTAGAGATTTTGAGCTTGATCTTGAACTTTAATTTGATTTATCCATCGCGAACACTTTGATTGTTGCCACGAATTTTATCACGAACAAGTAGCCTTGATCTTGAATACCTTGTATTTGATTTGACTTCGTTCTTGATCTTGAATACTTGAATTGTTCTTCGTTCTTGAGCTTGCACTTGATTTGTTCTTCGTTCTTGAACTTGCACTTGATTTCTTGAACTTGAACTTGATTGCTTGAAGCTTGAAACTTGTGGAGGAATTTACAACGTTTGACCCACGAGCTCTTTCTTGCTATAACTTCTAGTGTCTTTTCTGAGTTATGAATACCCCTATTTATAGTTGTGGAAGGGAGGAGTTGTGATAAGAAAAAACTCTTTCCGACAAATCAAATTGATGTGTGACATGGCCGCATTTGATTGGCCAGAACATGTCACTTTCACACGTGGCGCGATTCATTGGCCTTTTGATTTGGCTTGACATGCCTTGTTATTTTGACATGTGGCATGATCCCATTGGCTCTTCCGTTTGACTTGGCGTGCCACGTCAATTGACGCGTGGCACCAAACTGGGCCTCTAGGAAGATGTCATCTTGGGCTTAATGAAGTGGGCTCATCACTTTAGCCCGATTAAATTGGCTAGCCCAATGGATTAAAACTTATTTATTTAATCCATGTATGTTGGACTTATATAAATAATCTAATTATATTAGCCTAAAAAATTTATTTGAACTAATATATTTTAATTTTAAAATTAGTCCCAATTATTGTATGGATTTAATTTAAATAAAATTTATATGCTTACAAATCCTCCCTACTTCAAGATTTGTCGAAGTATAAACTTTTTGTACTACGAAGATCAAGCTTGAAGTAGTAGTGACATACATTATGGACTCAGAGTATAGTTTAGTCCTAAAATAATTACAACTAAGTCGAACCTGTGATCAAGTAAGCATTTACTGAAGCAAGCTCAAAATTCCAAGTCACCCCCCATATTATCACATAAAAGAAATCCGAAACACTATGTTTTAATAGTGCACGTGACTAGGTGTATCTTTCATGGATTTTCTTTAGTTCCTCACCATTGATAGATGCTTTTTCCAATAGTAATAGGTGGACTTGACTTAGTTGTCACTTTCTCTTTATGTCTAAATATTTGCTTTTGCATGCAACAGGTTAGTTGGCAATTACTTTGCCTCCAATTTTAACATGGTCAAGGATAATCCTTATCATCCAATCCATTAAGGAGATGACTTTGCAAATTTGATTCCTTATTGAAGTCTGCCGATCGCCTAATCAACATTGGAGACAAATTGTAGTAGTGGCCGCTTCTTTTCTTCTTTTCTTTTGTAGGCCAAGAAAAGAAAAGTCAACGAGTGTCAAATTGATTGGCAATTCAGTGACGTCCCAAAGGATAAATTCGCAACAACTTATAGACGGATTAATTTATAACAACTTATAGACGGATAAATCCATAACAACTTATAGACAGACAAATTCCCATCACCATATAGACGGGTAAAAATTGCACGGGGCACCCTATTTGGTCGGCCCCATTTAACTTATACCTATTTTTTAAAAAACTTTTAACTTGTATCCAATTTTTAAACAACTTCAGCCCCATTTCTCCTCCTCCTCCTCCTTCTCCTCTTCAAAGTTATATCCACCCTCAAATACAGGGAGTTAATGCACTTACAACGGAAGAAAAGAAAAGACAAACAATAATTATATATCATCAAACTGAGGATGTAAAGAGAGGGGCCAGTGCGTCAATGGGAAGGCGATGATTGAATAAGGAGGACCACCTTTGAACAATTAAAAGAAATGTATATTAGTAATAATTAATTAATTTTTGACATATATCAATTTTTGGAGGCACAGAAGAAAAGTATGTGTCCTTCAAGTTTGAACGCTTATAAAATTCTGGGAAAGGTAACTGAACGTCATATTCAAACAACCAGAAACACAAATACAAGAAAAAGAATAACTTAAATACCTGAAAGAATATATCAGTAAAGCAGCTATTTTCATGTTTTCGTGACAGTATCATTATGAAAGGAAGAAGACTCTAGAGCTGAAGTTCGCCAATTACAAAACAAAAACTTCAGCTCCAGAGCTGAAGTTCGCCAGTTACAAAACAAAAACTTCAGCTCTAAAGCTGAAGTTCGCCAGTTACAAAACAAAAACTTTAGTGAAGTTGCCAGTTAAAAAAATAAAAACTTCAGCAATGCAAATAGAGAACAAAAACTTCAGGCCCGTCTACTAGAATGCTGAAGTTTTCCGTGATTGCCTTTGCTACTTCAGCCTCGTATGCTGAAGTTGTGCGAAAAAGTGGGTACGCTTGCAATTTTTTTTGCAAAGCGGGCACAAGTTAAAACGTGACACAAAAAGCGGGTATAGATGCAAATGCCCCTATAGACGGACACATTAACGTCAACATATAGACGGACACATCCACCTCAATGTATAGACGGACAAACCCGCATCAACATGTAGATGGACACATCCACATCAACATATAGACAAACAAATCCACATCATCATATAGACGGATAAATCCACCTCAATATACAGACGGATAAATCCACATCATCATATAGACGGACAAATCCGTATCACCATATAGACGGACAAATCCACATCACCATATAGACAGACAAATCCGTGAAGAGACCAACTTGAGGTGCAAAGGGATTTAAGCGTCCACCTTAAGATTGGAAAATTAAAGTTCCTTTTAAGGACAACCCCGCAAAGGGACCAATTTAAGGTGCAAAGGGACTTAAACGTCCACCTTAAAATTGAAAAATTAGAAAGCCTCGACTTATATACTTGGTGGATTTGTAGACTTCAACTTGAAGACCGACAAACTTAATGATTTGACGGATTTGAAGATTTGGCGGACTTTTATGCGTCAACTTGAAGAGCGGCGGACTTTAAACTTTAACTTGAAGAGTTAACAGACTTGAAGACTTCAACTTAAAGACTTGGAGGGCTTAAACAACTCAACTTGAGTTTTTGGTGAACTTAAGGACTTCAACTTGAAGACCGATGGACTTGGAGGGCTTGAGTACTTCAACTTAAAGACTGGCAGATTTGCAGACTTCAACTTGAAAATCAAAAATTTGAAGGTTTGGCGAACTTGAAGGCATAACGAATCACTAGGCTTCATTGTAAATACTTGGTAGCCTCCTAAAAGGCTGTAATCATTCCATTGAAGACACCAATTTACCATGAAAGCTTGCCTCTTTTAAATCAAATGAGATCAAAGTTCAACAGGAGGATGACGTTTCAGCTTGATTTTACATTCCTCCATACTTCACTCGGACAAAAATTGGGGCAATATGTATCGTTTGAACTTATGCTACTGAACTTAGAATAAAACTCTAAGCTGCCTACGTACCTCGGTGAAGAGGATCAAGTCATACCGTAGTTCAGAATGGGTACCTTCTTTATTTATTTTTTTATTTTATTTTTTTATATGTCCTAACTTTTGCCTAGGCTCCCCTTTTGAGGTTTTCAACCTAGCGGATTTTTTTTTTGTTGGGGCCGTACACAGTTTATACTCTTGCGGGCCAGGAGTATAGGAACATGCAGTTTAGTCTCATGCATCAAGGAGCGTAGTTATTTGAAGATTTAGCTCAAATTTTAAAAGCTTGATGACTTGAAGATTTAGCTCAAAGTTGAAATAGCTTTGCAACTTGAAGTTTGGCTCGAATTTGAAAAGCTTTGCGACTTGAAATCTTTGCTCGACTTTGAAGAGCTTTCGACTTGAAGACTTTGCTCAAATTTGAAGATCTTTACAACTTAAAGATTTTTATCGAATTTGAAGAGCTTTACGTCTTAAAGTTTGGCTCGAATTTGAAAAACTTTGCGATTTGAAGTCCTTGCTCGACTTTGAAGAGCTTTAGACTTGAGTCTTTGCTCGTATTTGAGGAGATTTGAGACTTGAAAACTTGCTCGAATTTGAAGATCTTTACGTCTTGAAGTTTGGCTCGAATTTGAAAAACTTTGCGATTTGAAGTCCTTGCTCGACTTTGAAGAGCTTTCGACTTGAGTCTTTGCTCGTACTTGAGGAGCTTTGAGACTTGAACACTTGCTCGAATTTGAAGAGCTTTACAACTTGAAGACTTTGCTCGAATTTGAAGAGCTTTTATGCCTAAAATATTTAGTTCAAAATTGGGGAGCTTCGTGACATACAATATATGCTCATGTGACAAGAAGTATTATAACTTGTATTTTAGACTAATGCGTTGAGGAACATCATAACTTGCAGTTTAGGCTTGTGCGTTAAGGAGCGTTATAACTTGCAGTTTAGGCTCGTGCGTTAAGGAGCGTTATAACTTGAAGTTTAGGCTCGTGCGTTAAGGAGCGTTGCAACATGCATGGACTCTTCAGCTTCATCTTTGGATGAATAGTTGCCCCCATTCTCAGCATCGTCTACTTCTATTTCATCATGAGGTTTAAAGCTAGAAAATCTTTGATCTCCACTTGTAGCCATGCTCAGTTCCATATCTTGAGCACAGGTTGCTAATTCTTCAAATGTTTTAGGCTTTATGCCTTGTAAGATATAGCGAAGACTCCAATGCATGCCTTGAATGCACATTTCAATGCCAGAGGTTTCGGTAAGGTGATCTTTGCAGTCGAGGCTTAAGATCCTCCATCGGTTGATGAAGTCAATAACTGGCTCATCCTTTCATTGATGAGAGTTTGTAAGTTCGATCATGCTCACGAGGCGTCTTGTGCTATAGAAATGATTGAGAAACTCTTGCTCCAATTGCTCCCAACTATCGATGGAACCAGATTCGAGATCTATGTACTAATAGAATGCATAACTTTTGAGAGATCGAACAAACTGTTTGACAAGATAATCACCGTACGTTCTAGCATTGTTGCAAGTTTCAACATAGAGTGCTACATGTTGTCTTGGATTTCCCTTGCCGTCGAATTGTTGCAACTTAGGAGGTTGATAACCAACATGCATCTTCAAGTTATCAATTCTTTGCGTATACGGCTTTGCATATGTGAGTGATAATTTGGACGACTCAGGTTTATATTTGATATACTCCATGATGAAGTCCTTTAATTTCTCCACGGGAATCAGACCTTCAGTGGAGACTTGAATCTCCTTGGTCGTCATTGCTTGCTTTTCGGAGGAGTCTTCTTTCTCTTATGATCTTTGAAGATTTAAAGGTGTTTGTGTCGATTCTCCCTCTACTATGCTATCCAATGTATCTGTTAACTTCAAAAGTTTAGCATCTTGATCTTGCATGTGCTTTGATAAGCTTTCAATTGCTTTCGTCAAATTTGCAAGTTGTTATTCTACAGTAGAAGCTTCAATAACCATTGCTTGCATGATCGTCATTGAGGATGAAGAATAATATGGATCATTGCTGGAATAGAGCTTAGAGGTCGCATGAGGAGATCCAACACTCAAGTCAACATCATCGGCTTGCATGAAATTTTTCTTTGACTTAGATAAACTAAGTTGAGCAACAACCTCTTCGATCTTTCCGGCATAATCGTTCCCTTTTTGGGTCGCGCTTGTAGAGGATCTTGTTCCTTTTGAGGATGAAGATTCGATAATAGGGCTTGATGCGGATGACACTTGAAGTGTTTGGTGTCCTAAAGAGCTTACATTGCTCCTTGTGACTGGCCCAAAGCTTCTAACGGTAATATTGAGGATGTTTTCCACGTCAGCATAGAGCTTGGGATTAGCAGCTTTAGTGGAAGTTGATCTGGAATTGATTTTCTTTGAAGCCATTTCAATGTTCTAGAACTTTGGTCATTGAATAGTTAAGATGAGAGGTAGAGATTGTCCCACTGGGCGTGCCAGAATTTGTAGACAATAAATTTGCGTCGAGAAAATAAAATCAGGCCAAAAAGTATCGCAACAATCGTAGTATTTTATTTCAAATATTTGAGTGGAACCATGGAAGGGCCCGTTGGTGCACTAAAGTTGAAATTAAAGGTCACTAGCCGATGAACTTTATTGTATGGAGTGTGTGGAAAAAAAGAAGAAAAAAAGAGAAAGAATAATTCAAAGAAAAAAATATGATAGTTTAATATAATGTAGAAAAATGAACACCTCCAATTCTTATTGATTTGTGCTAGTGAAAAAATACATAAGTGCTTAATTGAAAAGAGGGCTATGTTGTATATGGCAAGTTTGGTTGAGAAGAATATGTGCTTGAATGGTAAATGTAGTGTATTAAAGTGCTTAGGAGGGTTAGCCACTATTCCTAAATGTATCCTACCTGTCCCTTAGCCTACATTCCAACCTAAAAGTCCTAATTGATCCTAGATTTGGCTAGCTTAAATTAGTAGAGATATACACTAAGGGCAAGCTTATGGTACGACCACGGGATGCATATGAATTCTTTGTGAGAGTGAGTGAATTTTGTTCAATTGTGTGATGTCCTTAATCTATATTCAAAAGTATATTTGAATGTGTGGACCAATTTATATTCACTTTTTTGTTTGTTGGTGAGAGCACATGGTCTCATGAATGATTGGTAATGTTGTAAACTTTCTTGTTGGGTAAGTGCATGAATTGAGGGTGCTTAGTGGTTGCAAGTCGATTGTTGGGTGGTGACGAATAGGTTGTTGGAATTTATTGAATTGAAATATTATACTTGGGTATGCTTAAACGGGAAGAATGTGAAATTTTGTGTGTTCATGCTTGTGTGCCGGTATTGATTGTAGTCAAGGGTATAGTGTGTGGTTAAAAGTTAAGGTGCTCCTCTATGATTGAACTTTGTACGTAGTTGGGGGTAGTAGATTGTCCAATTACTCGAGGACGAGCAAGAGCCTAAGTGTGGGGTGTTGATGTTTAACTTAAAGTATATATATTTTTATGTATATCGCCTCATATTTTACTCTTGTTTCGTGAATTTGGGATGTTAATTGATATGAATTATATTAATTTGAAGTGTTTTTACTTGTAGGAATGATTCAGGAGCAAGTGGGAACAAAACGTGCAAGATTTGAAGCTAAAACGGACAAAATCTAAAATGAGGCCAGTTGGGGCGCCACAGGCAGTGCCTGGTGCCACCTGTGGCGCCAAAAACGGTGTGCTTAAATTCTGGGCGCTAGGGACGGCGTCTGGCGCCGGGCTGAGCGCCAGTTACGAGAATTTTATCCTATTTCGCCTGGGACAAGGTTATTTCGGCCCTAAACTTATCCAACACGTATAAAAGCCATCCTAAAACCTATTTTGAAGGGGGAGACGGATTTTGGAGCAAAAACACACGCTAGAAACGTTGAGGAGCAAGAACCACTCGGATTTCTTCATCTTTTTCAGTATTTTTCAATTAATCAGAACTTATGAATTTGTTTGATTACATCATGAGTGGCTAAACACCCATTATTCTGGGGTTGTGATTTAGCCATGAATATTATTGTTTGATATTAGCTTGACCATGATTATAATTCATTCATATATGGGTGTTTCTTCAATTCTGTGTTTAATT
The DNA here is from genome assembly GCF_001879085.1 of Nicotiana attenuata. Taxonomy (NCBI): domain Eukaryota; kingdom Viridiplantae; phylum Streptophyta; class Magnoliopsida; order Solanales; family Solanaceae; genus Nicotiana; species Nicotiana attenuata. The sequence goes on along the minus strand of NW_017671059.1, from coordinate 49,531 downwards.
GCTTAATTGTCTGGCCAACAGTTAGGTTCTATTTACTATCTATGCTATGCTTGGGAAAGCCGTGTTTAGATTAGAGGAGAATTGAAGAGAGCATGATCTTAACCCTTAGGGGGAGCGGATTTGTGGTTAGGATAGGAATATACCTAATCACCGTGCTTAATTAAATATCGTGATCTTAATGCGTTCTTAATAGATTGATTTCATAGGAATATAGGCGTTAATCTATTGAGAATAGGTGAGTAGTACTTCGGGAGAAGGCTATGAGAGCAATTATCGATTAATTAGCAACCATGAGTGAATTATATGAAAGGGAGAGTTAATTAGAACACAATACGATTGGTGAATCGATCACAACCCTGGAATACTTGTCTCTACTGAACACACAACAATCGACTTGTTACTTGATAATTTAGTTATTATTTAGGATCGTAGTATCATATAATTATATTATTGGATTTTGTTTTTAGCTGGATTGAATAATGATTTTAGCGAATTAGTGAGTAGTTTATACAAGTCTCTGTGGGTTCGACACTCAACTTATCATTATATTACTTGTACGACCACGTATACTTGCATGTGCGTTTGGGAGCAACAATACTCGATCATAAAGAGATCAAGATGTGGTTCGGATACTACCTGATAATCAAATTTTTCAAGAAGATACAACAACAAACCCAGTGTAATCCCATAAATAGGGTTAGGAGGGTAGTGTGTACGCAGACCTTACCTCTACCTTATAAAGATAGGGATGTTGTTTCCGATAGACGCTCGACTCGAGGAACAATAGAGATAAGATAAAGCAGTCAAGCAGTAAACAAAGGTGCCAATAATGCATTATGGTGACAGGCGTGGATAACACAACAACAACAACAATAACAACAACAACAATAACGACAAACACAACATGTAATATTTTTTATAATGAACACAACATATAATAATGAAGAACCATGACTATGATAATACAAAATTATTCTTAGTACTGTCTAGGAGGAACACACTACTAACTATCAACCTACAACCCTAATCCTCGACCTCCACACCTTCCTATCATAGGTCATACTCTCGGTAAGCTAAAACAATGACATGTTCTGCCTAATAACCTCTCCCTAATACTTCTTAGGCCTTCCCCTTCCCCTCCGCAGACCCGCCATGGAAAACTCCTCACACCTCCAGACCGGTGCATCTATGTCTCTCCTCTTCACATGCCCAAACCATCTCAACCTAGATTCCCGCAAATTGTCCTCCACAGATGCTACTCCTACCTTGTCCCTAAAGTATGCCCACACATTCATCTCAACATCCTCATTTTCGCTACTTTCATCTACTGGACATGGGACTTCTTGACAGGCCAGCACTCAGCTCCATAAACATAGCTGGTCTAACCACCACTTTGTAGAACTTGCCCTTAAGTCTGGGTGGTACATTCTTATCACACAAAACAAATTTTTCAAGAAGATCCACAACATAATTTCATGGAGATCAAATACACCCCATGAATGTATCCTCCATTCAAGAAACATGCGACTCCAGCTCTCGTATCACGGATAACAAATCGAAGGAAGGAATCAAGGGATAAACAGAGTTGTAACCCGCATTGGTTATCAATAAAATCCTTTTTTCTTTATAGTTATTTGTGATTGCAGTTTTATTTTTTTGCACAAATTTATTGCAAACAATCAGTTATACTAATTTCATTGCAAACAACTTAATCATATCTACGGTATACGATCAAATTGGACTTGCCCTTTTTAGTATGATTAGTCGAGACCGAGGCATGACAGGCCAAGGTTCGACCCCATGTCGTACCGAATCGTGACACGAAGTTAGATGGCCAAGCTCGTGACTCAGGGACCAATTGAGATCGAGATCAGCAAAGACCGAGACCGAGCGGTAAAGAGAGCGAGCAAGATCGAGGGAAGCATGTCGAACCAAATAACGAAAACCCAAGATATATGCGATCAAGCGAGGATCACGGTGGAAATCTCGGCACGTATCAAGGAGAGGCCGATTTATCAATTAATCATGGAATTTCTTACCATATTTAGGATTGTACTAGGAGTAGGACTCCTCTACTATATAAAGGGGAGATGATCATTTATATTCATCATGATATTCACGTTACATAAAGCTATATATTTTCTTGTAAGCTCTCAATATTCTTGTTACTGTATTCATACTTTTCGACGAAATATTCACTTAATTCAAGGGCAGTCTAGCTCAAGGATTAAAGCTATACATATTATTTGGTTTGCTTCATTTATATTCGCAGTTAATTTCATTGTCTATTTACGTTTTCTCTCAATTTGTGCTAAGTAAATCACATGTCCTTAAAACCATAATATAAATTTAATTATTATCCGTTTTAGGATAAACAGTTTGGCGCCCACCGTGGGCTAAGGATATTAGTGATTGTCTGGTACAAATTTTCGTAACACACACTATTTTATACTTGTTCTTTGAAGTGTCTTTGATTACAGGATTAAAAGATGTCAAACTCTCTCAACACATTGACAATGATCTCAGCCACCACGGCGAGAATGAGAACATTGCACCAGGAAACGTTGCACCCCCTGCTGGCCTCGATGGAGTTCAAGCTGTAGACCCAATCGACGTCAGTTCACATGTAGCCATAAATGGAAATGTGGCCGTCGATCCCAAAAGTAGCATTCGTGGAGGTACCCGATTGGCTACTCAGAATGCGCATGGCGGTGTAGATGGCGGGATCAGCCTGCGGGTAATCATCAAAATGTTGCAGGCCCAATAGGCAGCAATAGCTCAGCTCCAAAATCAGAACCATACGCCGAGCGGGGTCGAACTCGAGCCATCCCAAGAAGTTGTACACAGGGTCGAATCAGCTTCGAGAAAATTGAGAAAATCAAATGAGAAGGGATTGGAGATCATCCCGCTATTATAAAGATGCTCGGAAAATTGAAAAAGCGGATCGAGACAGAGGAAAAGAAGATCGAGGAAAATGATAAGAAGGTGGAAACCTATAACTCCAGGGTCGACCTAATCCCGGGGCACCACCGATATTGAAAGGACTAGATTCTAAAAGTTTGTACAAAAACCTTTCCCCCTAAGTGCGGCTCCAAAGCCAATCCCCAAGAAATCCCGTATGCCCGAGATTCCTAAGTATAACGAGACGACTGATCCAAATAAACACGTCACCTCGTACACGTGCGCCATCAAAGGAAACAACTTGGAAGATGATGAAATTGAGTCCGTAGCTGAAGAAATTCGGGGAGACTCTATTGAAGGGTGCCATGATATGGTAACATAATTTACCGCCTAATTCTATTGACTCTTTTGTTATTCTTGCAGATTCTTTTGTAAAAGCACACGCCGGATCCATTAAGGTCGCAACAAGAAAGTCGGACCTTTTCAAGGTAAGGCAGAAGGACAACGAGATGCTCAGGGAATTCGTATCTCGGTTCCAAACAGAAAGAATGGACTTGCCACCGGTCATCCACTATTGGGTTGTTCAAGCTTTCACTCAAGTTCTCAACATTCGGAGTTCCATAGCTTCATAGTAGTTGAAGAAAAATTTGATCGAGTATCCAGCTGTCCTTTGGGCTGATGTACATAATCGATATCAGTCAAAGATCAGGGTCGAGGATGATCAACTGGGAACTCCTTTCGGGTCCGTTTATCCTAACAGGCCCGTGGATAGAATGAAGAGGGATATCGACCGAGAGCCAAAGTCGAATAGAGATCGATATCAACCATACAACGAAGACCGTAGAGGCAGCCGATCTGGGCCAAACTTTGCACGGAATGAGAGGAGAAATGATCGAGGTCAAAGTTCACGAGGACTCATGAGCAAGGGTGGTTTCGACAGAGATGCCGGGCCCAAAGAAGCGCCACGACTGTCGGAATATAACTTCAACGTAGATGTATCCGCCATCGTATCTGCCATTGGACGTATCAAGCGTACTAGATAGCATCAACCTCTGCAGACCGATCCGGCCCAGAGAAATCCCAACCAAATATGCAAATATCATGGCACCCATGGCCATAAAATAAAAGACTGCAGGCAGCTGAGGGAGGAAGTAGCCCGATTGTTCAACGAGGGGCATCTTCAAGAATTCTTAAGCAATCGGGCCAAGAATCACTTCAAAAAGAGAGATTCCAGTAGACAGAACGAGCAGGAAGAACCACTACACGTGATTTATATGATCGTTAGAGGGTCGATACTCCTCAAGGACCAGTGTTAAAATGCACCAAGGTGTCAATCACAAGGGAGAAGCGAACTCGGGATTACGTACCAGAAGGAACCTTGTCTTTCAATGACGAGGATGTAGAAGGGCTCAAACAACCTCACAACACGCACTGGTAATATCTGTACTGATGAATAAGACTCAACTTAAACGTGTTTTGATTGATCTAGATAGCTCGGCCAACATAATAACAGTTTATCGGCAGCAAGGTGACCAAATTTCTCGAAAGCCGCAAGATCAAAAGGATTTTATCAACACCTTATCAACCTAGTGGGAATGGTCAAGGCGAATCGACCAACAAAACCATAATACAAAACCTCAAGAAATGGTTGGTCGGCGCCAAGGGAAAACTGAGAGAAGTCCTGCCCGAGGTCCTTTGGGCGTATCGCACAACTTTGAAGTCTAGTACCAGGACTACCCAGTTCTCTTTGGTTTATGGCGCAGAAAATTTAATACCGATTGAAGTTGGGGAGCCGAGCATCAGATTTCAATATGCGATGAATGAATCAAATGATGAGGTGATGAATACAAGCCTGGAGCTATTAGATGAATGACGTGAAGTTGCCTTTGTTCGTTTGTGTTATGACCCAAAACTCTAACCTGTCACGATGGCGCCTATCGATGGTACTAGGCAAGCCAATTTTCAAAATATTTTGACATTTCATAAAAGATAAACCAAATGCTTTTTCATAATAGATTTTTCATAAAAACAGGAGTTAAACTCAAAATACAATGCGGAAAGATAGCCCCAAACATCGGGATGTCACCAAGTCATGAGCATCTAGACAACCAATATAAGAAAACAGTGTCTACAAGAGTCTATCTAAATGTCAATACAGGAAAGAAAGATAGCAAAGAAGGAGAACAAGGACTGCAAACACCGACAACTACCTCGTAAATCTCAGGTACCCGACCATGCACGAGCTCAACATCCTCCATGACCGGACACACCTGGATCTGCACAATTAAGTGCAGGGTGTAGCGTGAGTACAACCAACTCAGTAAGTAACAGAAACAAATAAGGAACTGAGAAGCAGTGACGAGCTATACAAGTACAGTTCATTTCAGTAATTTCAGTAAAGAATAGACATGCTTTCAAATCCGGCAGTTTAAGTCAAGTCAGTTTTATACAGTTTCAAGTTCAAGTAGACCGAATATAAAATCTTCCATGAATTTCACAACAATGACAGATATCAACTAAGTACATTAACAAATGAAAGCAAGTACAGCCTCTCAGGGTAACAGTCACTCAACTCATATCAACAGCTCAATAACTCGGCTCTCAGCCCTCAATACTCACACTCAATAGGTACCTGCGCTCACTGGGGGTGTGCAGACTCTGGAGGGGCTCCTACAGCCCAAGCGCTATAATCCGCACGGACAACTCACACGCTTTAATATCAAATCAAGATTCGCACGAACAACTCATGTGCTACAGTATAAATATCTGGATCCGCACGGACAACTCACGTTCTATGGTATCAAGTTCTCACCATAAGGCCCTCGGCCTCACTCATCAACCTCCCTAGTCTCTCGGGCTCTCAGAAATCATATAAATTAGCCCAAACAGAGATAATAACATGTATCAACAAGGAATAAAAAAAGATGGAGGTATGGTACGCAAGTAAAATCATGACTAAGTACAAGACAGCAAATAGCAGCTAATTCAACAAGTACACGGCCTCAATGGGTCCCAACAGTGATATCATATGGCCTAAGAATGATTTCTAGCATGCATTTCAGCAAAATCTCCATAAAACAGAGGGAACATGTAGTTAACAGTAAGCCATCCAACATTACGGTCTCACGGGACGGACCAAGTCACAATCCCTTCGGTGCACGCCCACACGCCCGTCACCTAGCATGTGCGTCACCTCAAAAAAAATCACACGACACAAAATCCAGAGTTTCATACCCTCAGGACCAGATTTATAACTGTTACTTACCTCAATCCGAGCAAAACTCTACTCTAAAATTCCCTTGCCTCGCGAGTCGACCTCCGAATGTCCCGAATCTAGCCACAAGCAGTAAAATACAATTAATATAGGCTAACAGAATTAATTTCACAAGAAAACTACTAAATTAGACCCAAAAATCCGAAATTGGCTCAACCCGACCCACGTCTCGAAATCCGACAAAAGTAGCAAAACCCAAAAGCCCATTCACTCACAGGTCTAACCATACTAAATTATCAAAATCCGACACCATTTGATCATCCAAATCCCCAAAATTCACTCTCCAATTCTCAAGCCCTAAACTCCAAAATTTCACTTCAAAATCTCACTAATTAGGTGCAAAACCAATGGGGAAACGCCATTAAAATAGACACAAGGAGCTTACCTCAGTAATCACTTTAAAATCCTCCTCAAAATCCTCCACAATCCGAGTTCCAAAATGTGAAAATGGTGAAAAGTCTCGAGGTCTCGTATTATATGTTCTACCCAGGCTTTACGCACCTGCGGCCATATATCCGCACATGCGGAGCCGCTTCTGCGGTCCAAACTCTGCTTTTGCAGAAGTTACTTAAACCGTTAGGCTCACACCTACGCTCTAGGTCTCGCACCTGCGGACGCGCATCTCCGATCCTTCGTCCGCTTCTGCGAAAACAACCAAGTCTTCAGCTATCGCATCTGCGGGCTCGCAGATGCGCACTCTCCTTCGCACCTGTGATTTTCCCCAAGCCAACTCCACCTCCGCATCTGCGCCACCCTCACTGACCTGCGGCGTCGCACCTGCGGCAATATCCTCGTAGGTGAGATTACACCAGCAACAAGCCAACTTCAGCAATCTTCAAACGTCAAAACTTGTTCCGTTAACCACCCGAAACACACGCGAGGCCCCGAGACCTCAACCAATCATACCAACAAGTCATATGACCCAATAAAAACTTAGTCGAACCCTCAAGATACCCCAAACAACATCAAAAACATGGATTACACCCGGGTTCAAGCCTAATGAACTTCTAAACTTCCAAATTCCACAAATGACGCCGAAATCTATCAAACCACGTCCGATTGACCTCAAATTTTTCACGCAAGTCATAAATAACACCCCGAACCTACTTCAATTCCCAGAAATCAAAGCCGACCCCGATATAAAAATTTCCACTGCCAGTCAAATTTGCCAAAATTCCAACTTTTGCCAATTCAAGCCTACTTCTACCACGAACCTCCAAGTCACTATCCGTACGTGCTCCTAAGTCCAAAATCACCTAACGGAGCTAACGAAACCATCAAAATTCAAATCCGAGGTTGTTTGCACATAAATCGATATCCGGTCAACTCATCCAACTTAAACTTCCAATTAAGAGACTGTCTTAATTCACTCCAAAGTCACTCCGGACCCGAAGCAACTAATAGGTCATAATACAGCTTTAGAACACAAAAGGAGTAGAAAATAAGGAACGGGTCTATAACTCTCAAAATGACCGGCCGGGTTGTTACATCCTCCCACTCTTAAATAAATGTTCGTCCTCGAACGGGTCTAGAAACATACCTGGAGTCTCAAATAGGTGTGGTTATCTGCTCCGCATCTTCCGCTCGATCTTCCAAGTAGCCTCCTCCACGGGCTGCTCTCTCCACTGCACTTTCACTGAAGTTATATCCGTTGACCTCAACTTTCGAACCTGCCGCCCCAAGATGGCCACCGGCTCCACATCATAAGTTAAATCACCATCCAACTGGATCGTGCTGAAAACCAAAACATGAGACGGATCGTCGACGTACTTCCGGAGTATAGAAATATGAAATACTAGATGCACACTCGACCAGCGAGGTGGCAAGGCAAGCTTGTAAGACACCTCCCCAATCCTCTGAAGTACCTCAAAAGGCCCAATGAACTGAGGGCTCAACTTTCCTCTCTTCCCAAATCTCATAACACCCTTCATGGGTGAAACCTTCAGCAAAACCTTCTCCCCAACCATGTAAGACACATCATAGACCTTCCTGTTAGCATAACTCTTCTGTCTCGATTGCGCCATGCGAAGCTGCTCCTGAATCAATTTAACCTTGTTCAAAGCATCCTGAACCAAGTCTGTACCCAAAAGCCTAGCCTCACCCGGCTCAAACCATTCCACCGGAGATCTATACTGTTTCCCGTATAAAGCCTCATGCGAAGCGCGAGTGGCAAAAACTAGTCCCATGAACCCCCAAAATCAATGTCATAAGCGCGTAGCATGTCCTCCAATATCTGGATAGTGCGCTCGGACTGTCCATCCGCCTGAGGGTGAAACGTTGTGCTCAACTCAACCTGAGTGCCTAACTCTCACTGCACGGCTCTCCAAAGTTGCGATGTGAATTGTGTGCCTCTATCTAAAATGATAGAAACTGGCACCCCATGAAGGCGAACAATATCTCGGATGTAAATCTCAGCCAACCGATCTGAAGAATAAGTAGCACCAACTTGAATGAAGTGCATGGACTTGGTCAGCCGATCCACAATCATCCAAATAGCATCGAACTTCCTCAAAGTACGTGGGAGCCCAACTACCAAATCCATGGTGATCCGCTCCCATTTCCACTCCGGGATCTCTAACCTCTGAAGCAAGCCACCCTGTCTCTGATGCTCATACTTGACCTGCTGACAGTTGAGACACCGAGCTACAAACCCAACTATATCTTTCTTCATCCTCCTCTACCAGTAGTGTTGTCTTAAATCCTGATACATTTTTGCGGCACCCGGATGAATGGAATACCGCGAGTTGTGGGCCTCCTCAAGAATCAACTCCCGTAGCCCATCTACAATGGGCACACATATCTGGCCCTGCATCCTCAATACCCCATCATCACCAATAGTCACATCTCCGGCATCGCCGTGCCGAACCTTTTACTTGAGGACAAGCAAATGAGGATCATCATACCGGCGCTCTCTGATATGATAAAACAAGGAAGACACAGAAACTACACAAGCTAGAAACCGACTAGGCTCCAAAATATCCAATCTCACGAATCGGTTGGCCAAGGCCTGAACATCAACTGCAAGGGGTCTCTCACCAGCAGGAAGGAATGCAAGACTACCCATACTCACTAACTTTCTACTCAAGGCATCCGCCACCACATTGGCCTTTCCCGGATGGTACAAAATGGTAATATCATAGTCGTTTAGCATCCCCAAACATCTCCGCTACCTCAGATTAAGATCCTTCTGCTTGTACAAGTGCTAGAGGCTATGATGATTAGTAAATACCTCACAAGACACACCATAGAGGTAGTGCCTCCAGATCTTCAACGCGTGAACAATGGCAGCCAACTCCAAATCATGAACAAGGTAGTTCTTCTCATGGGGCTTTAACTGTATGAAGCATAAGCAATCACTCTACCTCCTGCATCAAAAAACACCCATACCGATCCGAGAAGCATCACAATAAACTGTATAGGAACCCGAAGCTGATAGTAGAACTAGAACTAGAGTTGTGGTCAAGGCAGTCTTGAGCGTCTGAAAGCTCTCCTCACACTCGTCCGACGACCTGAAAGGAGCACACGTTTCGGTCAATTTGTTCAAGGGCGATGCAATAGACGAGAGACCCTGCACGAACCGACGATAATAACCAGCCAAACCAAGAAAGCTCCAAATCTCTATAGCTGAGGACGGTCTGGGCCAACTTTGAACTGCCCCTATCTTTTTTGGATCTACCTGAATGCCTACAGTGGACACCACGTGCCCCAAGAACGCCACTGAACGGAGCCAAAACTCACACTTGGAGAACTTGGCATAAAGCTTCTCATCCCTCAACCACTGCAATACAACCCTCAATGCTGGGCGTGCTCTTCCTGGCTACGAGAGTACACCAAGATATCACCAATGAACACAGTAACGAACGAGTTGAGATAAGTCCGAAACACGTTGTTCATCAAATGCATGAACGTTGTTGGGGTGTTGGTCAGCCTAAAAGACATCACGAGGAACTCATAATGACCATAACGGGTCCTGAAAGCTGTCTTAATAATGTCCCAGACCCGAATCTTCAGTTGAAACACAGACCGCCTGAGCAAGACTGGTGCATACAGTCAAAATCTGAGCTAAGGCCCCCTAAAGGCTTAGAATAACAATGGGCACAACTGGTGTCTGAGCTGGTCCCGCCGACGTATCCACAACTGGGGCCTGATCCTAAACTGGAGCAACTGGTGGACCTGCAGGTACCGCCCTGGCTACTGTGCGAGTTGTACCTTTTCCCCTACCACGGCCTCTACCACGACCTCAGCCTCTCGCGGCCCTGACTAGTGGTGCTGGTGGTTGTCCGTCCTACCCAGTAGCACGTGTCCTCACCAACTGTGAGAGAATAGAATAACAGAGGTTTAGTTACCAGAATCAACAGATTCGCATGACAAGAATTCAAGAATATGAAGTTTCCTAAGGGTTCTGCAACCTCTCGAAGATAAGTACAGACGTCTCCATACCGATCCGCAAGACTCCACTAAACCTGCTCATGACTCGTGAGACCTATGTAACCTAGGCTCTGATACCAACTTGTGATGACCCAAAACTCTTGCTTGTCGTGGTGGCGCCTATCGATGATACAAAGCAAGCCGATTTTCAAAATACTTCGATATTTCATAAAAGATAAACCAAAAGCTTTTTCATAACAGAGTTTTCATAAAAAGGGAGTTAAACTCAAAATACAATGCAGAAAGATAGCCCCAAACACCGGGGTGTCACCAAGTCATGAGCATCAAGACAACCAATCTAAGAAAATAGTGTCTACAAGAGTATATGTCTAAATGTCAATACAGGAAAGAAAGATAGCAAAGAAGGAGAACAAGGACTGCGAACGCCGGCAGCTACCTCGTAAACCTCCGGTACTCGACCATGCACGAGCTCAACGTCCTCCGTACCGGACACACCTGGATCCGCACATTTAAGTGTAGGGTATAGCGTGAGTATAACCAACTCAGTAAGTAACAGAAACAAATAAGGAACAGAGAAGCAGTGACGAGCTATACAAGTATAGTTCATTTCAGTAATTTCAGTAAAGAATAGACATGCTTTCAAATCCGGCAGTTTAAGTCAAGTCAGTTTTATACAATTTCATGTTCAAGTAGACCGAACATAAAATCTTCCAGGAATTTGACAACAATGACAAATATCAAGTAAGTACATCAACAAATGAAAGCAAGTACAACCTCTTAGGGCAACAGTCACTCAACTCATCTCAAGAGCTCAATCACTCAGCTCTCGGCCCTCAATACTCACACTCAATAGGTACCTGCGCTCATTGGGGGTGTGCAGACTCAGGAGGGACTCCTACAGCCCAAGCGTTATAATCCGCACAAACAGCTCACGTGCTATAATATCATATCAAGATCCGCACGGACAACTTACGTGCTACAATATAAATATCTGGATCCGCACGGAAAACTCACATGCTATGGTATCAATATCTCACCATCAGGCCCTCGGCCTCACTTAGTCATCAACCTCCCTAGTCTCTCGTGCTCTCAAAAATCATATAAATCAGCCCAAACAGAGATAATAACATGTATCAACAAGGAATAAAAAAGAGATGGAGGTATGGTACGCAAGTAAAACATGACTGAGTACAAGATAGTAAATAGTAGCTAATTCAATAAGTACACGACCTCAATGGGTCCCAACGGTAATATCATAAGGCCTAAGCATGATTTCTAACATGAATTTTAGTCAAATCTCCATAAAACAGAGGGAACATGTAGTTAACAGTAAGCTATTCAACATTACGGTCTCATGGGATGGACCAAGTCACAATCCCTTTAGTGCACGCCCACAAGCCCGTCACCTAGCATGTGTGTCACCTCCAAAATAATCACACGACACAAAATTCGGGGTTTGATACCCTCAGGACCAGATTTATGACTGTTACTTACCTCAATTCGAGCGAAACTCTACTCCAAAATGCCCTTGCCTCGCGAGTCAGCCTCCGAATATCCCAAATCTAGCCACAAGAATTACGATACAATTAATATAGGCTAACGAGATGAATTCCACAAGAAAACTACTAAATTAGACCCAAAAATCCGAAATATGCTCAATCAGGCCCCCGGGCCCACGTCTCAAAATCCGACAAAAGTCACAAAATCCGAAAGCCCATTCACTCACGAGTCTAACCATACTAAATATATCAAAATCCGACACCATTTGGTCATCCAACTCCCCAAAATTCACTCCCTAATTCTCAAGCCCTAAACTCCCAAATTTCACTTCAAAATCTCACTAATTAGGTGCAAAATCAGTGGGAAAACACCATTATCGAAGATAAATAGACACAAGGAGCTTACCTTAGTAATCACTTTAAAATCCTCCAAAATCCGAGTTCCAAAATGGTGAAAAATCTCGAGGTCCCGTATTTATATGTTCTGCCCAAGCTTTTCGCACCTGCGGCCACATATCCGCACCTGCGGAGCCGCTTCTGCGGTCCAAACTCCGCTATTGCGGAAGTCACTTAAACCACTGGGCTCGCACCTGCGCTCCGGGTCTCGCACCTGCGGACGCGCATCTGTGATCCTGCGTCCGCTTATGCAGAAACAACCAAGTCTTCAGCTATCGCATCTGCGGAGCCATCCTCGCATCTGTGGGCTCGCAGATGTGCACTCTCCTTCGCACATGCGATTTCCCCAAGCCTACTCCACCTCCTCATCTGTGCCACCCTCACCGCGCCTGCAGCGTCGCACCTGCAGGAATATCCTCGCAGGTGCGATTACACCAACGACAAGCTAACTTCAACAATCTTCAAACTTCAAAACTTGTTCCGTTTACCACCCGAAACACACCCGAGGCTCCCGGGACCTCAACTAATCATACCAAAAAGTCATATAACCCAATACGAACTTGGTCGAACCCTCAAATCACCCCAAACAACATCAAAAACATGGATTACACCCGGATTCAAGCATAATGAACTTCTAAACTTCCAAATTCCACAACCGATGCCGAAACCTATCAAGCCACGTCCGATTGACCTCAAATTTTGCAAGCAAGTCATAAATGACACCCCAAACCTACTCTAATTCTCGGAAATCAAATCCAACCCCGATATAAAAATTTCCACTACTAGTCAAATTTGCCAAAATTCCAACTTTTGCCAATTCAAGTCTAATTCTACCACGGACCTCCAAATCACCATCCGGACACGCTCCTAAGTCCAAAATAACCTAATGGAGCTAACGGAACCATCAAAATTAAAATCCGATGTCGTTTGCACATAAATCGTCATCCGGTCGACTCTTCCAACTTAAACTTCCAATTAAGAGACTAAGTGTCTCAATTCACTCCGAAATCACTTCGGGCCCGAATAAACTAACCCGATAGGTAACAATACAGTTGTAGAACACAAAAGGAGTAGAAAATGGGGGAACGGGACTATAACTCTCGAAACGACCGACCGGGTCGTTACAGATTGGCTGCCTAGAAACAACGAATCGAGAGGTATTACAATCGGAGGGCCAACATTCGATACTTTAATGTCGTGGACTTAGTAATAAGGAAGGTCATGCTAAACACCCAAAATCTAAATGAAGGAAAATTGGGTCCGAACTAGATTCTCGAAATCACAGGAAAGGGATCCTATAAGCTCGGAATGATGGACGGAGCTCAGCTACCGAATAATTGGAACGTAACTCATCTCAAATGATATTACTGCCGAAGTACGACCCCATTTCAATTCTTTGTATTTTTGACTAACACTTCTAGGTTATCGACGAGGAGCGCTACAAAGCCTTTAGGTCTGAAAGCACGCGTTGCACTCTTTTTCCCTTGAACCGCTTTTGCCCCAAATGGATTTTTCGGCAAGGTTTTTAACGAGGCAACAGTGGATCGTGCTACCTTAGAATGAAGGTCGATCACGAATAGGTACCAAAGACTATGTTTATAGTATCCGAGATTTCTCTACAATCAACCTTAAATATTGGGGGGGATTACCCTCGAATATTGAATAATTCTAGCAAGGAAATTATTTCAAAATGAAAGGGTCTCAATAGGTAGGATTTATTGTAAGGACCAAACGGTCAAAACGAACCGTGCCCACATAGAATACTCGAGCCCTGACATAAAACATGTACGCATGTGTGATTTTTTTTGACAAGAATAAAGAGAAGTACTTTCCTTGCAACTATTTATTGTCTTAGAAAAATTTCCACTTTACAATCCCCATACTTTCGATCTATTATGGAAACGAGCCCAAGGGCCGATTGCAACCGGAGTTCAGATAATCACCCCAACACTCAGGGACTGCCGTCCATAAAATAAACTCGAACAGATCGAACTATTGAACATCGAGGGTATAAGCTCTTACGCAACCCTCGAATTTTAAAGTCCACGGCCATACCCACTCGGGGAATGTTATCTTAGGCAAGCCTAGATAACTCGGGAAAGCAAGCTGACTGGGCTACACCCGAACTAAAAGGCTACGGCCAATTTAACACGGTTCGGAGACGTTTGAAATCTGTAACAAATACAAGCCTTCGAAAAAGAATAAATCCTTTCACAACCGGTTCTAAAGGCTACTCTCGGCATAACCTTAAACTTAAGATATTTTCGGGAAAAAACTTTGGTAAACACCGAAACCCGATAACGCCTTAACCCAAAAGGCTAATAAAGGCAAGGTTTGTTCGAACCCTCGAACACAACCTTATTATTTTGTGCTAAGGCATACCAACCTTTGTGAATACAAGCAATAAAGCAAAGGAGAAATTTGGAGGTAAAAAGGGTGGAAAGCCTAATATATACAAAAATGATCATTTCACAAAAGCAAGATTGGCCAAAAACAAAAGAAAGTAAAATACAAAGGCCTAAGGGCTACTTTTACTTTGAGTTCGAGAGATCATTCTCACTTGACTAGAAAGCCTAAGGGCTATCTTATTTCGAGTTCAGGCAAGACCTCACTCGACTATTAAAGCCCAAGGGTTACTTTTATTTTCGAGTTCGAGAAACCACTCTCACTTGGCTATCCAAACTTAAGGGTTACCTTAATTCGAGTTCAAATAAATGATCTCACTTGGCACAAAACCGCCTCAGTCAGAATTAGAGCTTTCGAACGAGGTTTACCTATCACGAATGGTCGAGGATAGTACTTAACATCAATCCTAACCATCTCAAAGCTTCGATGCAATCCCATTATTTCATGATAAGGCACTTCGACCTTTGCATAAACTAACAAAAAGGCAGCAAATGCAGAAGCCATGGAAGGGAAGAAAGTTTTTAACATAGATCTCAAAAGCCTTTTAACAAGGACCATATGGACCGATTAAGAGTTCTTTACAAGGGCCGATCGGCTTCAAAATAAAAACAAAAAATTACAAAAATTACAAAGCCTAAGCAGCATGGTCCTTATCAGAAGAGGCATCTTCGCCCTTAGAGTCTTCTCCACCGCCGGATTCGCTCAAATTCTCGGAGTCTTCCTCGGGAAAAACCAGGTTTCGAGCCTTTGTTTCCTCTGCCCTGGCAATTTCGATTTCAGCATATATATCAAAGTTTTGATCAGGGGCCCCCTATAGGGCTTCCCTTCGAGCTTGCTATCTCGCATGATCCACCATGCTCTTGGCCTGCGCTAAGGTGGCTTCAACGTCGACCTTGTATTGGGTCGCATTAGCCTGGGCCTTATAATTGGCTGCGGCCACCTTAGATCTGGCCACCTCGAATTCTTTGGCCGAGTTGGCTAAATTGGACTGAACCGAGGCATTCTCCCTTGCAGCCCGAAGCTGAGACTCGGCCGACTCTAGCTCTGCTTGGACGGCCTCCTTTTTTGAAGCTAAGATGTCCATACACCCCTTGAACTTTTTAGCCTCGAATTGTACTTCATCTATTTGCCCTTGAAGGTCCTTGATCTGTTCGAACCTCTATCAGACCTGCAGAATCGGATTGTAAGTTGTTATCTCTAACTCATCTTCACTATCATAAAGCACTCGGAATACCTGCTCGGCCATCTCAGCATGCTCATCTCGAGCCGTCACCAAATATACCTGAAGCTTCTCACTGAGAAGCTTGTAGGTATCACATTTCTGAGTGAGGCCCTGAACCTCAGCCTTCGCTCCTCTCGTATTCGAAGGAAGGCCTCGTGATGCAGCACCGAAGCCTACAAGTAAGGAGAAAAATGTTAGAACTATCTACAATTCAAAGTTTTAAAAAGACAATGGAATGGCCCTCGAACTTACCCGATTCAGAGCGTTCTGAGCCTCGTTGAACAAACAAGCGGCTCCCACCGCATCCATCGCGGCTTGATCCTCTTTATTCAACAAACATCTCAGGTAACTAGCGATCCCCACGGGGGGAGAGAAGACTCGAGCGTCCTCCAGGACAGTGAGCACTATGGTATGCCTACAATCGGGGTTAGCACTAGGGGCCGGGAACCGGTACACTAGTTTCGAGCTCGATGAAGACCCAGCGACATCCGATGATGTGTTTTCTTCGGCACCGGTGAGTCACCAAAACCGGTGTTATCACCCGAAGCTTCAAACTCCACTCTATCCAGGAAGCTGTGAATGTCAACTGGCCCCTGAAGACCCTCGCAAGGGAGACTTACCAAGTTAACAGCATCGCGGATCGTTGAGTCCGAAAATTGAGAGGAATCAGAGATATCAATCACTCTGAGTTCGTCCCTCGGGACATCTTCAGCTATTCGAGAGTCCTTGCCTCCGTTTCCCTCCTCGGTCGTCTTAATTGGGAAGGAGCGGCCTCGACCTTTTCTGGCTCCAAAATTTTGGCCGAAGCTCCCTTGTCAACCTCCTCCGGTTCGGGGGACTTTTGTATCGAAGCGCCAGCCCGCTTACGGGCTATTAGAATAGAACCTTCCTCCTCTTCGGACTCATCTCTTAGTTGACGGACCGAGTCCGGATGCATAGTATCGGTGTCACCCTTAGGATTATAGGGCCTCCTAGCCGGTCTTTTCTTTTCCGGGCCCTCGCCTGAGGAATAATCACTACTCAATGCAAAGCCTGAATGGAAACCGTACTAAGAAAAGAAGATTACCGTGGTTACGGGCCTCCCATTGACCCTTTGATAACTCCATCCAAGCACGCTCGGAGTAAGACTTCTGCGACACTAAGCCCTCAACCCATTGCCTGAGATCGGGGATTACTTCCGGTACGTGGGCCACAGCTGCAACACAAAAAACATAGAAAAGAAAAGAGGATGAGAAAAACGGCAAAGTCGGATATTCAAGGCAAAGCAATACTTACGATTCATGTTCCATTTTTCAGGAAATGGCATGTCTTCGGCAGGGATTAGGTCTGAAGTCTTTATTTGGACAAATCGGCCCATCCAACCTTGGTCTCGTGTCTCGTCTATGCTCGAGAATGAGGGTTTGGTGGCTCGGCGGTAAAGCTTGATCAATCCTCCTCGATAAAGCCGGGGACTGTAGAGACGCATAAGGTGATCGAAGATAAAAGGATGCCCCTCGATCTTGTTTACAAAAAATCGGAGGAGGATCACGATCCTCCAGAATGATGGATGGATCTGGCCAAGAGTCACATTATACCTTTTGCAGAAGGCAACAATGATGGGGTCTAAAGGGCCCAATATGAAAAGATAAGTGTAAACACATAAAAAGCCTTCCACATGAGCAGTGATTGATTCCTCAGGCGAGGGCACCACCACGTGCTTGTCAACCTAGTTGAGTCCTTTTTAACTTGGCCGAGGAGACCGGCGGTAATTGTCCATATGTATCTCGACATTGGTTCGCATCGACCCGGTGTCGAGGGTGTGTTCTCTACCTTAAAGTCGGCAGTAGTAGGGCACTTCGTCAGAATGAAGTCCTCTAGGGGAGGCTCCGCCACAGCTCTGTCACCGGCGGGGCTTGATGAAGAAGAGGTTTCCTTTAGCGGAACTGTTTTTGAAGTCTTAGCCATTTTACTTTTATGAAGGAGAATGGAAACTGAGAAGAAGCACTTGGAATTTTGCGATGGAACAGGCGAAGGAACCCGAAGATTTGAGAATACAAAGTTTTGAGGAAGGGGGAGGATTTTGAAGACTAGAGTGAAGAAGATTTGGAAGTAAAGTTTGAAAAGTGAAGAAGAAGGGTATTTATAATTGCGCAATGACGGTTCAAAGCAGGTAATGGCCGACCGTCGACTGACGCGCATTAAATGCCTGGAAAACTGTACCGACGAGACGTTTCCGTTACCTTTGCTGCTTGCGTCTGGTGCTTACGTCATGATATATCGAAGTGAAGATCTAAGGCTCAAATCGTTTCTTGTCGTTACTCTCCAAAAAACGAGGGGACTATCTGTTTACGGTCAAATCGGGCTTGCCCTTTTTAGTATGACTAGTCAAGACCGGGGCGTGATGAGACAAGGTTCGACCCCATGTCGTTTCGGACCGTGACACAAAGTTTGATCGCCAAGCTCGTGACTCAGGGATCGATCGAGATCGAGATCAGCCAAGATCGAGACCGAGCGGGAGCGAGATCGAGGGAAGCATGTCGAACCAAATAACGGAAAGCCAAGATATCCGCGATCAGGCGAGGATCACGTGGAAAATCTCGGCACTTATCAACAGAGGCCGATTTATCAGTTAATCATGGGATTTCTTACAATATTTAGGATTGTACTAAGAGTAGGACTACCCTACTATATAAAGGGGAGCTGATCATTTGTATTCATCATGATATTCACGTTACATAAAGCTATATATTCACTTTCTCTTAAGCTCTCAATATTCTTGTTATTGTGTTCATACTTTCCGGCAAAATATTCACTTAATTTGAGGGCAGTCTAGCTGAAGGATTAAAGCTATACATCTTATTTGGTGTGCTTCATTTATATTCGCTGTTAATTTCATTGTCAATTTACGTTTTCTCTCAATTTATGCTAAATAAATCACGTACGCCCTTAAAACCACAGTATAAATTCAATTGTTATCCGTCCTTAGGGTAAACATCTACAGAATGAGTTTATTCAAAAGGGTTTTAATTTCAAGGGCATACAACGTCTGTGAAGATTGTAAAGCAACTGTGAACAAATGGCTCCTCATCAAAACTTTGCACTTCCTTCTTTTGTAACATTCATATAGAAACTAAGTTTTTCTTCAATAGAAAACACATATACATATTGAAGCATGTCATTTATTACCAAAACCATCCATGCACGTGCTCGTTCGTGAAAGGAATGTGTACACATCAACAGAATCTCTAGTGCTCTATAAGAAAGCTCTTAGTTTCACATCCATGAGGAAATCCCAAGTGATTCCAGAACCAGTCTCAATGTTCATTTGACTCTTCAGTGAAATGATCTGTAAACCCCACACAGTAAAATCGAAGAGCGTGTCTTAGGGCTTCCTTGTTCATGCTGAAATATGCTCATACGAGACATTGTTTAGGAATTGCTTCAGAAATGTAGAGTTGTTTCACAAGATAGCATCTTCACAAGCATATACATCAATTACTTGGTTCGTTTTGATTAAAGTCTATTCAGAAAAAAGAGCCAACAGAATAATCTACCATTTGCGAATCATTATAGTTTTCCAAATTCTGGACCAAGAAACATGTTTTGCCTCCTCCATGTCCTAACTGTTGAATATGACAGGACAGGTATGTTCAATAACCAAATCTGATTTGTGATAAATCCCCATGTCTGGTAAACTGGAAAATGAAGCTGCTATCTGGTTTATAATATGACAGATAAAAACTATTTCTTCCTTAATACTATTTGTCTAATATTTTCAATTATTAGAATAAGATAAACCTTTGAGCCTACTGTAAGAAACAACACAAACAACAATTATCTCATGAAGCATTCTAAAGTCGACCATAAAATATGAGGGAAAAGATTTATACGAGGGGAAATATGAGGCCACAAAATATCATTTGAAGTCGAGAAAAATTAATAACAAGCTGTCGAACTCTACCCCCCCCCCCCCCCCCTGCTCAAGCAAACAAATTATATACACAACATCCCCGAGCAATAACTACTCAGTTTCAAGTTTCATGAAAATAAGAGACAAATGTCAAATGTCGAAACCAAACCAAAAGGAGTTACGCGCACTTCATATGCGAGACGTATTTTCTTGAAAACCTCATCAGCTCCTGAATCCTTGCTAACATCTGGATGATACTGCACTTAAATGTAAGAAGTGTTAATAACTAACTTTCAGGAATGTCACAGATGCTGGAAAGGAAACAAGAATATGGTGTCTCCAATTCAATCCAAAAAGTAAAATAAAATACGATATATAAGTGACCTCATTGCAAGAAAATGATCCAAGTGAAGAAGAAAAAAATTAGTTCCAGGGAACAGTCTTAGTTTGTAACCATACAAGAAAGTGTTCCCTGTTGAGAACGAGATGATGGGATCAACACATATAAGCGTATCATGGAACATGCATCAAGCACTCTCGTTGGTTCAATTTTAGGAAAAGAGTGACACTGTCAGATACTTGTATGACAGTAGCCTCAGAAGAAACAGGAAAGTCATTTTAGTAGATATATTCAGAGATTATGGCAATAAACAACAGGATGGAAACCAATAGCAGAATATTTGCAACAAGTCTTAGCTCTGTGACCTTGTTTTTCCTATTTTCTTCCCGAATTACTTGGCTTGTGATTGTCATTCATATGCTGTTCACTACATTTTTTTTCTTTTTGAGAAGTTAAATTCCACGTCAATGTATTATGCCAGAATAGAACCTGCATCATTTGCATCAAATTAAACACCCTTAACCGCTCAGCTCTCTCCCTCTACATATGCTGTTCACTGCATTTGTTTCAGGAAATGGAGAATTGGACAAGAGAAGAAGACAGATTGAGGCTAAGTACTGTTCCTCTAATCATATGTTTAGTCCTATAAAATTTAACAGATATTTCAACTTTTAGGTCTCATTCCCTAACTTTAGTTATTTGAGAAATAAAGGAGTAAACTATGTATTGTTGATGCAGCTAAGCTATTGAAGAAAGTTACCCGATATAGTTTTAAGTATGTGTATCTTGACGTTTTACGGTTGCCCCCACTTTAACATTTTCCAATAACATCTTTCTAAATAGAATTAGAACGACAGAAAAAAAAAATGACCTATTTATTTTTCTTATTTCATTTCGGTAACTAAGCATGATTGTTAACATATTGAGGCAATTCAGTGAGGCATTTTTTAGTCGATGCTTTCACTTGAATCACACAAGATATCAACTTTTTGGTCTTCTTTCTTGCATTATTCTGTAAGGTTTTATACATGTCTGAGGAAAATACAAAGTAGCACCTTGAGAACGAGAAGACGATAGGCCTTTTTTAGATCAGCAGAAGACGCATTGTTAGGCACACCAATCATACTATAGTGGTTTTGCTGGCTGCCACTGATAGCGGATGTAGAAACCTGGGTTCAACATCAAAGTGTACTTCTTTGCTTGCTCCATCATACCCATGGTCAATCAAAAAGGGAGCCAAGAAGAGGTAGGCCTCCATGATATTGTTTGCACTTATTCAAACCTCCATGATACTCTACATTCTGTTTTCAGGTATAGAAATTGAATATATAAATGGACGTGTCAGCAAACGCTTTTGTGATTAAGCAAGTAATAAGTGATAATAGGGCGTGAACAAAAACATTCTTGCAGTAATTGGCCTTTTTCGTTAAAAATACGTGTTCAAGATGATTTTTGTACTGAAGCCTGATACAAAGAAAACTGAATCAGAAAGATTAGCAAATACAGTGCCCACAAATCATTTCCATGTAGTATGTTTACTAGCTTTAGGATAAATTTTCATTAGTAGGAATCATCTAGTTAACAGCTTTAGCTATTTTGCAAGGATCTCAAGAATGCAAGAAGATGTCTCATTAAACAATCTCTACTACAAAAACCATCAGCAACCAGATATCTGAGATACAGAAAACATTATCTTAATTTCATTTTTGTGGATACAATCACAGCACAATTTCAAACTCCAAAAGGGTCATCTTCTGCAATACTGTTTGTTAAGAAAGTCGAACAAGTTGGGTTAAGTAGCATTAGTACGAGAAATGAACCTTAAAATTGACAAAATGAAAAATTCTCTATCAACTTATAAAATACTCTTGCAGAAATGCAAGTCACGAATTCGAGCAGTGAAAATAGCCTCTTGCAAAAGTACAGGGTAAAGTTGCGTACAATAGACTCTTATGGTCTTGCCCTTCCACTGACCCTGCACATAGCTGGAGCACCGGACTGCCTTATTTTTTTCAACCAACTAACAACAAAGTATGTTACTTGACATGAAGAATAAAAATAAAAACATACGGGTTCTTTCCCTTTTGAAAATTGCAATTTCAAGATTAAAACGACAACAAAAGAAATAGAGTTGGACGAAGATACGCAGAAAAACAAATAACGGTAATAATTAGCCATTTCAGGGTCAAACAAATGAAGAAATGGGAATTAGCCAAATTTATAAAGTTTGTGCAATGACTCGCTTGAGTGCTTAATTGGAATAAGTTTCGGGTAGTATAAGTGCTCAATAGGAACACGCTTGAGTTTAGGTGTCTAAATGAAAGATCGTGCCAACTTTAAGTGTCTCCGTATGTATTCAACCTTCATTTTTTAAGACAAAATACATAAAACCCCCATTAAACTTGTCCAAAAAATAGGTTTGAATACTTTAACTAAACGGGTGTTCTTTTACCCCTCCCCCCCTAAACACATTGCAAGTGAATTTTGTTCCACCCTCCATTACCCTAGATCCAGAGTGTGGAAACATTTGATTTGTGAGCGCGTTTTACAGTAAATTTAACGGATAAAATGAATTAAAAAAAAAGGAAAGAAAAATCATTATAAAATAAAGAGACCCAACGGTAAAGAGATCTTTACTTTATAAGGAGACCCAACGGTAAAATCTCCAATTATCCGATCCAATTCTTCTTCTCTTCTTCAAGAACCCTAAATCTCCTATCCTTCAATTACTCACAAATTCTGGCCAAGACCTACAATTTCGACTCCTTTTATCTGAATCAAAGCCTTATTCTTCTCTATAATCTTTTGGTTCATCTGATTTTAGGGCTTATTTAGTGTTTCGAATTTCTTCTTATTTGAGGGGTTCATCTGATTTTAGGGCTTATTGGAAAATGCGGTCAACTAACTTGGCTTGGCTTTGCATGGAAGATGATGATCCTGGGTTGAATTAAGAAGTGCGTTGCAACCATGGTTATGTGTTGTCGATAATGACTGCTTGGACCCCTCGGAACCCCGGTAGAAGATATTGGGTGTGTCCATACTATAGGGTAATTTTAATTTTTGTAAATTAGTTGAAGCTTTTACTGATTGAGTTTTAATTAATTCAATGTGTTTCATCATTGTAGGGTCCAAGATCTTGTGATATTTGGCGTTGGAGAGATGCAGAAATTGATCCAAGATCGAAATTTGTTATTCCTAAACTGGTGGAGAAAATTGGTGAACTTGAAAGTGCATTGGAAGTGTATAAAAGTGTTGAGAAGCCTAGGGCAAAAAAAATAAGTGGAAAGGAAGATAGAGATGTAAATAGAGAAGTTGGAAGGAGAGATTGAGAAGATGAAAGGAAGGGAGAAGAAGTGGAACATCAGTTTGGTTAAGTCCAAGATTAGGAAGAAAGTACTTTGGTTTGTTGTGTTGTGTGGATGTGTTATAGCTATAAGCTATTGCTTTCATCTGGTATATCTGAAGAATCTTTTAATGATGTTGCCTTAGGATCTCTTGTTGTCGTAGTATCTTTAATGTTGCTTAGCACATTTGCAGCATATTTGTAAAAATTTGGTGTAACTTTTGTTGTAATATAATGCACCTTGTTGATATAGTTTGTGTTGTGAAAATTGGCTATATGTCTGTTACACATGCATGCTTTATATTGACTTAGAAAACTGTAGTCACTGTTGCATATTAACAGCATAATTGTGCAGAAAATAGATCAACAACTTTGCAGTCACTGCTGTATATTAGCAGCATATATATGCAGAAAACAGATTAACAACTTTGCAGCAGACTTAAACAGAAAAACTAAAAAACTGACTAACAAAATTGCAGTCATTGTTGCATATCATTTCCATTAAACAGACCTACAAATCTGTAGTAATTGTTGTAGATTGCAGAAAAACTGACTTAAAACAGAAAAACACAAAAACTGACTTAACAAAATTGCAGTTATTGCTGCATATCATTTCCAGTAATAGACCTACAAATCAACAGTCATTGCTGCACATAATATTACTGAATATAGTTACATACCAAAACAGAAATTCATATTGTCTTTACATATACCAAATGCCAAAAGGCAAACAAAAACACTGAAGTTCAAATATCTACTGGGCAGTTGATTGTTGTGCTGATGAACTTGTTTGGCTCAAACGAACTCTTTCAGATTCCTTTGAACTTGTCTCCATTCTATTCTTAGCTTGAATATGTTGAAGAATCCTTGAGGTGATATCTTCTTTACCTTTCTATTTCACCCATATTATTGGTTTATGTCCAATATCTCCAGTCACTGCTGTAGAGTTCATAGACACAGTTGACATGACAGGCTATATTCACAGAAACAAACTTAGTTAGTTTATATCAAAGTTTGATAAAAATGAGTTCATAGTCACAGTAGACATTATATGCTTATATTATAGATGGAAGCTCCACTTTCTGTTTGTAGAATTCCCATACCAACCATTATTGGCCTTTTATAAGGTGTCCCACTTCCTATACCAATAGCAATATCCTATAAAAAGTACAAATTATTAAGAGGTTAAACATAAAACAAACCTACAAATATGCAGTCTATAAAAGTAACTTCAGAGTAATTACCAGTTTTATTGAACCTCTTGGTCTTCCTCTTCCTCTTGATGTTCTTGTTTTTGGTACATTTTGAACTGAAGGTGTTGATGAAAAATCAATACTTGATGACTTTGCACCACCAATTGATCTTGCAGTACCTTGTGTAGCCTTGTGACAACCTTTCTTGTTATGGCTTTTAGCATAACAGTTGTTGCAGGTCATCTGTGTACCTCTTTTGGGGTTAATGTGCATGCGGCGGTATAAGATGAGACTTATGTGCGTGTTGCTTGTAGGGGAACTATATGAATCCACACGACGTCATAAGATGGGCTAAAGTGTGTGTAGCTATTTCGGAAAAGCTATTTTCAAAACCTATTTCAAATGTAAGGCTCACGCGGCGGTATAAGGAAAGATTGTGATTGAAATTGAAAAATGTGAATACGAGGCGGTACCTCAGTTGTGATTCTTGATTATACGAGGCGGTACCTCAGTTTTGATTTTATTATACACGAGGCGGTACCTCGATGTGATTTTTGCTATTTATTTCATGTTGCAAAGTCTTTTGGTGGGGAATATATCTTGTTATTTCATTCTTTATTATTCTATTAGTTGTTGTCGGTACATGATCATTGTAGCCCTTTAGTTGCTTCTTTTATACTATTTTTATTATTGATTTTTGGTACTAGTTCATGCTATTATCTTATTTTGTATCAGTTGTTTCTTCACTTTCTATTACATATCTGTGTTACATTTCATACTATCTATTTTATATCCTAGTAGGTGTCTTGACTTGGCGTCGTCACTACTCTACTGAGGTTAGGCTCGATACTTACTGGTACCATTATTGTGTTACTATGCTTCTATACATTTTTTTTGTGCAGATCCAGGTTCGTATGCCCGGGTGGAATAAGGAACATAATTTCCCATTTATTATGTTAGTAAAATTCTAGGCGATGCTGAAACAAGGTATCTTCACCTAGAAAAATTAGCGCTCGCCTTACTGAGTGCTTCTAGAAAACTAAAATCATACTTTTAATGCCGCCCCATATGTGTCGTAACCTCTTACCACTGAGGAATATCATGCATAAGCCTGAGCTCTCGGGTCGGCTGGCCAAATGGGCTGTAGAGATTAGGGGGTACGATATAGAGTACAAACCCCGGACTGCCATAAAATTTCATATTTTGGTAGACTTTTTGGCCGATTTTATGCCGGCCTTAATACCCGAGGTTGAAAGGGAATTGTTGCTCACCCCGGGGACTAGCTCGGGGATCTGGACCCTATTCACGGACAACGCCTTCAACGCGAAAGGGTCCGGACTCGATGTCGTTTAAAACAACATGCGGGTAACATAATTAGACAATCCATTAGAATTGTGAAATTGACTAACATGAAGCCGAATATGAAGCTATGATTGCAGGTCTAGAACTGGCTAAGAGCCTCGGAGCCGAAGTGAGAGAAGCCAAATGTGACTCCATCCTCGTTGTAAATCAAGTAAATGGAATTTTGAAGTAAAAGTGGAACAGATGCGGAGGTACTTGGACAAATTGCATGCGACCCTACACCAATTCAAGAAATGGATTTTGTAGCGCGTACCTCGGGATAAAAATAGTAAGGACGATGTACTGGCCAACTTGGGGTCGTCTGTCGACTCCGATGAATTCGACTCGGGGGCAGTGGTACAGCTGATGAACTCGGTGATAGAAGAAGGTCATGCCAAAGTAAATTCTACAAGTTTGATTTGAGGGCCTCATCTGCGCCCTGTGTCATCTCATTTGATTTCTCTTGGTCGGCTTGAGCCTCGTCGAACATAGACTCTATGTGAGGCGGCAACTCTGCGATGTCGATGATACCGACTACTTCCATCGGGGCAGGGGTGATTTCTCAGGAGGTCGTGGCTTCTAATTCTCCTTCTGGCTCCCGAGCTAAAGGGGGATGGCCTCTCGGTCACCTTCCCCAGTTGCCGCCTGTTCTCCTTCATTGATGGTCGGCCCATGAGCAAAAAACTCCAGATCATCGTCTGCAGGGTAATCCCTGAGCTAGAAGAGGGAATCAAGTCCCGATACCCTGGCTTTGGCCTGGTACTCTTTTTGTTGCTTTCTGGACCCGAATAGTTACCCTCTTCTCCTTGACCTCGGCGTCCGGGGAGCCAGAGGATTTCCTCTTTTTCTTCTTTTTCTCCCTCCGTGCAGCAGCTTCGGCTATCCCGAAGTGCAGGGTTCAACAAGCAAGGACGGGGCCTCGTCATCATCCATTGGCCGAAGCTCAGTAGTCTTGGGAAAACCTGTTAAAGGGAAAAAGACTTAGCACAAATAAAAGTTAAGTATGAAAAGAATTGTTCAGGGGAAGGACTCACCATGGGAACGGGCCTCCCACCTGCCCTTTGAGAGTTTATGCTATTCGTGCTCAAAATAAGACATTTGTTTGCAGATCCCATTGATTCACTCCTTGAAGCGGGAGACTACATTGGGAACTTGGGCGACCATTGCACAACGCTAGGCACATGAAATTAGAAAAAGACAAAGGAAGTACCAAATATTCAGGAAGGAGAGAAAACTTATGGGATGAGTCCCTTGCCAACCTCGATCTCGATCTTCATCGATGCTCGAGAACAGAGCTTTGCTTGCTCAACGAACGAGCTTGATCAACCCCCCTAAAAAAACTTGGGGAATGTACAGACGAAGTAGGTGGTTGAGGGTAAACCGAGGTGCTTTGGTGTTGTTGACGAAGTGGCGGAGGAGGATTATGATACTCCAAAAATACGGGTGAATCCGCCCTAGGCAGACCTCATACCTTTTGAAGAAGCCGAGAATTATGGGGTCCACCGGGGCGAGCATGAAAGAGTAAGTGTAAACACTTAAATACCCCTTCATGTGAGTGGTAATGTCTTCGTTTGGCCAGGGGACGACCACTTCCTTGCCTTTCCAGTTGCAGTCCACCCGAACTGTAGGGAGTGTGTCCTCAGTGACGGAGCATATGTACCTCTATAATCCCTCGCCTCGATCCTGTTGACTGGAGGCCTTCTCGACTTTAAAGTCCTTCTCAATGGAGCAGCCCCCGGGGATGAAGCTCTTCAAAGGAGGCTCCGGGGCCACCTCAGGAACGGCCACCTCGGCATTTGTAACCGGGTTGAAGTTGAAGGGACGGTCTGTTGAGGCACAGATTTGAAAGTTTTTGCTATCGAATTCTGGAAAATATGAAGGTTGGAGGTAAGGATGAAGGTTTGAAGATGAGGATGAAGATTTGAAGATAGGGATGAAGGTATGAAGCTCTGACTTGAAGATTTAAAGAAAGAGTATGATGATTTGAAGATGAAGATCTAGAAAACAATGTATGAAGATTTGAAGAGATTAGAGTTAAGTGAAGAATTCGAGGGTAAATCAAGGAGCTCTGGAATCGGAAAGTAAAAAATAAAAAAGGGGTCAGAGCTTTTAGAGAGAAAGGGTAATAAATGCATGACGTTTCACATTCGGGACGGTCAACCAGCGACTGGCACTTGTCCGAAGTGAGAACGAAGCGACTCATGTGACGTTTCGCTGACATATCAACTCGGTTATAACGTACAGAAGAAGGAACCAGGGCTAACTTATCGCTTCCTGTTGCTTCGATAAATCTACTCTCCGGAAAACGAGAGGACTATCTGTATACGGGTAAAATTGGGGGCAGAGTTTTTCCCGATTCCCCGATTAGGAAACGAAGGGGAAGCACGACTCGACATGATCGAGGCCTAGGAGCCCCTCGTATCATAATCCGGGAGGAATGAACGATATATTTGAGATCAGACACGGTAAAATGACGGACCCGGATCAAGTATAGTTTCTGGATCTCGGGGGAAGCAGTGAAAGGGTATGTATGACGAGTAGGGGACCGTAATATTTGCCCCCCACCGAATATTATGGTGCGAATCCCGTTCAGTATCAACTATAGATCAACATTTATCGGAATAAGAAGATTTTTAACTTATTTAGCCTTGTACTAGGACTTAAATTCCCCTACTATATAAAGGGGAAGGTTTTCTTTATTCTGACACTTGATGACACGCAAATCAAAGCAATAAAAGTTTACTTTTATCTTCTAGCTATTGTTAAAAGCATTACTCATTTGTTCTTTTCTTCACTCCCGACTGAGCTTGTACCGAGGGTCCAATCGAGGACGACGTCCACTGTTCAATCTAAGATCATGCTTGGTCACTACATTGCGATTGGTTTGATCATTTATTTTTTCTTTAACTCATTCACCTGTTGTTCTTAATAATTCGTGTTGAATTAAATCACACATATATTTTAAAATGCACACAAATTTAATTGTCACTCATTTTTTTGGGTAAACAAAAGGTCTTTCAAAATTAAACTCGATTTTGATGCGTTACCAAATTCATTGATTAAAGTTAAGAACTCGTCACTTTCTGTTGATAATGGTTTGAGTAGAAGCAGAATTAATTTTTGAGAAGTAGAAAAAGTTGTTTCTTCCCAAAAATACTTTTTTACAAAGCACTTTGAGAAAAGTACACATATAAGTACTTTTTAAAAGTTTGACCAAACACTAATTGCTGCTCAAAATTATTTTTTAAATTGAATAACCAAACACAAATTATTTTTTATCAAAAGTACTTTTAAAAAAAATTTACTTTTCAAAATATGGTGATTGTAGAAGCCCAAACAGGCTTATAGTCTAAACAGAGTTAAAAGGGAAATAGACTCATTAATTAAACGTGAAATTAGTTTCATTAACTGAAGGTAGCGTAATAGACTCATCAGTTATCAAAATAAATGCCAGGGCCTTGTGCGTAGCACTTTTGTCAGCAAAACCTACCGTCATCATTAAATTCCCCGCACAATCTTTGCCATTGCACTCTTTCACACGTCCTGTCCTCAGTAGACTCTTTTCCACTGGTGTATTCTCAGCCTTTGTCTCACTAATTACGTCTACATTCATCAAATTCTCAAGACATATTTACCAGTTTTAATACGCATATTTGCCTGCCCCTTTAGAGCTCATAGTTTTTCTTCAGTTTCTGCTTACTGGGTCTTCTTTCACAGGTATTCCAGTTTTACCTTCTCAAGATCTTTTCTTGATCATTTGATTTCTTTATGTGGGTAATGTATTTGTGTTCCTTGTAGTTTCTTACTCGTTGATTTAGCTTTTCTGCATAATGTGATTTTCCTATTGAGGCTTTCTTAGTTCTTTTGCCTAGAGGTGAATATTGTTTAGATTTCAGCTATCTTTATTTTGTTGTTTTTATTCGCTCCAAGATTGGTAAAAAAAGATTGACTTTTTTGAATAATGTTCTATTTTAGATTTGTCATGAACTGGTACGAGCTCAATAAAACAGTAAAGGAAAAATGCAAAAGAAAACGAAAGGAAGATAAATTAGGGCAGAATAAAATATTCTCCGTGTGTCATCATCTGTAGGAGTACAAATATATGTAGATTCCCTGACACTACAAGACAAAATAGTGTAACTAACTTAGTGGACCATATGTCCTTCTGTCGACTAAATACAGGGACCTAATTGTAACTTGTAGAAAGTTAAAAATAACTATGATGAGGGACTAATGTGTCACCCCTAAAACTAATAACCACCTAGCTATTTAACTGACCCTAACGGCTAGGTACCATCGCGCAAACTTGACGTACAACTCTTTGAGCTTCTTCATTTTTCTTTGCATCAATTCTCCCCTGTTGAAACCTTCCTTGTCCTCAAGGAAGAAAGGATGGGAATCATATCTTCAATGCTGAGTAATCTTCCCATGTAGCTAATTCTGGTGGAAGCTCCTTCCATTTAACTAACACTTGAGCCACAGCCTTATTCCCCTTTTGAATCAACCTCCTTTCCAATACTTCTTCTGGTTGGGGACAGTAGGGACTAGATAGTTCAACCACAGGTGGGTGAGTTATAGTGGATGGTAACTCATGGCAAGCTACAAGTTGAGAAACATGAAAAGTGGGGTGTAGTAAGAGCTGAGATGGTAGGGAGAGCTTGTAAGCTACTGGTCCTACTTTTTGCAGCACTTGATAAGGACCATAGTACCTCGCTGAGAGTTTAGTGAAGTGCCTACCTGCCATGGAGAGTTGCCTATAGGGCTGGATCTTGAGATAGACCCAGTCTCCCTTTTTGAACTGTCTATCAGATCTATGTTTATTAGCCTGCTCTACCATCCTTTGTTGAGCTCTTTTCAGGTGATATTTCAACTGTGTCTTGAATTCCCTAGTCACTAAACTCCTATCAACTTCCTCCACTAGAGAGTCCCCAGCCATATAAGGTAGATGTAATGGAGGTGGCTGTCCATATAGTGCTTCATATGGAGTGCTTTGTATAGAGGTGTGAAAGGTTGTGTTGTACCACCACTCTGCTGCAGCCAAAAACTGTACCCAATCTGATTGTGAGTCTGAGCAGAAACACCTCAGGTATGTCTCCAAACACCTATTCACAACCTCTGTCTGCCCATCAGTTTGGGGATGATAAGCAGTGGAGGTGCTGAGTGTGACTCCAAGCATAGAGAACAGTTCTTGCCAGACCTTACTGGTAAAAATGGGATCTCTGTCACTGATGATACTCTCAGGTACTCCATGTAGCTTGTATATGTTTTCCATAAATAGCTTAGCAACATCATGTGCAGAATAGGGATGAGAAAGAGCTAGGAAGTGAGCATATTTGGTTAGTCTATCCACTACTACCCAAATAACTGTCTTCCCTCTTGACTTAGGCAATCCATCTATAAAATCCATACTGATGCTGCTCCAGGCTGCCACTGGTATCTTGAGTGGTTGCAGTAGCCCAGGGTAAGGGGCATTGTCATATTTGTGCCTCTGACANNCTTTTGCCATCCTTCTCTTCCTCCTACTTCTAATGGCACTTCACCTGACCTCCAATTCTAGTGAAAAAATTGCCTCTTAGCTTGACATTTATGGCCAGGTACAAACTTCTCGTCACAAAAGAAACGTAACCCTTGAGCCCTTTTTTCCTCCATCTCTGCTGGACTTAGTCTCCTTCTCCTACTAGTGTCAAACTTAGCTGTAGTTGGCCTCTTAAATGTATTTATGTTATTTCTAGGCCAGTTACTTGATCCTTGTCCTGCATTTCCCTTGTGCATAGATGACACTGAGTTGCTTGCCTTTAGGACTTTGCTTTGGCTGCAAAGCTAGCTTCAGTAATCTAGCCAAGTAAAAGGCATGAGGTAGTGTGCCAGGGTTGCCAATCCTTACAGCATTGCTGAGCTCTAGTTTAAGGTTGTTTAGAAATATGCTGATGGCATGTTCTACAGCTATGTTCAGTCTAGTCATCACATTAGTAAAGGACCTTTGATAATCCTTTACTGTCCCTGTATGTTTGATGTTCATAATCTCAGTCATAGGATCAGTATATTCAGCCCCAAAGGTGTCACACAATGCCCAAATGTACTCCTCCCAGGAGGGAAGAGGTGACTGCCCCCTACTCCTCATATACCCCAAGTGCCATTGAAGTGCATCCCCTTCAAAATGAAGAGACACCAGCTTCATTTTTTTTGTTGTATTGTAACTTCCTCTTCAACAAAGAACTGCTCCACCTTATACAGCCATGTTCTCAAATCTTCACCATCAAACTTGGAAAATTCTACCTTGGTGTATTTAGTGAAGGGTAGGTTAGGATAGGCTACACTTTGGGAGTTTGGCTGGTTAGCATAGATGGGGTTATTCTGATAAGGGACTTGTGCAGGGACAGGCTGAGTGTAAGGTAGCTGGTTATATTGGGATGGTGAAATATGAGTAGGTTGAGGGAAATACGTTGGAGGGTAAGGAGCATATGACACTGGCATGTTTTGGGCAGGGTAATATGTTCTACTAACCCCTTGAGGTGTGAGATAAGGCTGGTAGTGAGTATTAGCACCCCTAGGTTGAGGAGAAAACACTGGTTGTGATGTTTGATTCTGGTTGAGCTGGGGTATAGCAGCTCGGCCTGGTGTTAAGGAGGTTGATGAGTTATAGTTGGGGTATATTGGGAATGGAAGAGGATTACAATTAACAGAAGGGCCAGGTAGGGGTAACTGAGGAATAGGGATCTGATTGTTAACATTCAATGGAACAGTGTTGCTACCTGTTCCTAAGGGAATCGAACTACTGATACTAGCTGAAGAAGAAGGGGTAACAGACTCACCTAGTTCAAGTGGCTTATCGCTGGGTGAATACAACTCTCCACCAGTGGAATTTAATCCCTTATCTCTTTCAGGTCTCTTTCCCCCATGAATGGCTTCATTCAACACTTCCCTAATTTTACTCAATGCTGCTTCTTGGTGCTTACTCGACTGCTCATGGTCAGCTTCCAACTGGTTCTGTCAAGCTGCGAATCCAGTCATATCAGTTGATAGTTGGTGCAACATCTTCATGACCTCAGCTAATTCCGCCATTACCCACAGAACCAAGTCGTGCTCTGATACCAAATGGTATGAGCTCAATAAAACAGTAAAGGAAAAATGCAAAAGAAAACAAAAGGAAGATAAATTAGGGCAGAAGAAAATATTCTCCGTGTGTCATCATCTGGAGGAGTACAAATATATGTAGATTCCCTGACACTACAAGACAAAATAGTGTAACTAACTTAGTGGACCATATGCCCTTCTGTCGACTAAATACAGGGACCTAATTGTAACTTGTAGAAAGTTAAAAATAACTATGATGAGGGACTAATGTGTCACCCCTAAAACTAATAACCACCTAGCTATTTAACTGACCCTAACGGCTAGGTACCATCGCGCAAACTTGACGTACAACTCTTTGAGCTTCTTCATTTTTCTTTGCATCATGAACCCATTTTCCCAGTGGGAAATTTTATGGTAACTGTTATGAGTTTGTGGGGTAAAATATATTTATACTATACATTTATTTTTCTCTTGTTTACATACAAGATATAGAAGAAAACAATACCTAGATTAGGTTGTTGCATTTCCATTTCCTTTATGCCATGCTTGTGTATACATTTTTTCTTTGGAAGATAGTAACCAAAAAGAACCTTACAATTCTTGTCTGAACTTAGCCTGTTTGGCCAAGCTGCAAAAATCAGCTTATTTCCTAAAAGCACTTTTGGCGAGTAAACAGTTTAGTGTTTGGCTAATAATTTGAAAAGCACTTTTGAGCAGCAATTAGTGTTTGGCCGAGCTTTTAGAAACTGCTTCTAAGTGTATTTTTCTCTAAAAGTGCTTTTTAAAAAAAGTGTTTTTAGGTAGAGTAAACTACGTTTTTTATACTTCTTCAATACTGCTTCTGCTGCTCCTCAAAAACACTTTTTTTCACTAATTGCGTTCTCATCGGATACTATATTTTTTTCCAAAAAAAAAGAGCCTTTCCATCATATACTGCATATTGATCACAGCTTAGTGATCAAATCTACTCAGTCAAATAAGAAATCCATCCCCTGGCAGCCGTATAATCACTAGATCCAACATGGTTCATCTTTTTCTTTTTTCCTCTTTTGTATTGAAGCAATTTTAGTACCTCTGATTTAACATGGGCAAGATATAGATATAGCCTATCTACGTTAGCTTTACTGCTTTAGCCATCATGGTTTCCTTCTAATGCTTCTCAACTCATTTTTCAAATGCTTCTCGATTTTTACTTTATGTTTCTCGATAACATTCTTTTCCTCCAAATTGGGCTCATAACTTGTTTAAGTTAGTCTCGAAGAAGTGCTTCTTCTATGAAGATCAGAAGAAAAAGGGGCAATTTAGTTTCAAGTAGTGCTTCTTTAATGAAAGATCGGAAGAAAAAATTAATGCACTTGGATTCTGAAATTGAAGTCTTTTCTCTTCTTACATCTGTCGGAAGTATTGGTAAATGAGGATCAATATGTAACACGTCAAAGAAGTAACTGTTCTGATACACCTAACTGTCTGAATAGGAGGGATACCGCTTTCTGTTTCTTGATGTCTACCTTGGGAAATCCTGCAAACATATTCTGGCATGAATGTCCAGTTGGAAAGGCAGAGAGGGAAAAGCTGCTTAACCAACAGGGATGTGTTGTATGGATTACAGGTCTCAGTGGATCAGGTAGTATTAATTTGCTGTTGCTTATTCCATTCTTGCACTAACCTTGGTGATTTGCATCCTGGAATTAGTCTTACACTCGTTCTCCCCCGAAATTGGAATTGCATTAAGAGGTTGACAAGAAAATGTCTCTCGCATATTCATTTGAACTGCCTAAGAGATTGAGGAGAAATTGCCTGTCCCATATTCAGCTAGATATTTTGGTCAGAAATATTTTGTGGCATTAAATTGTTTCATATGCTCAATTTTGTAACATATGTCACCATTATTTTGAAGATTTGGTCTCAACTTTTGCAGGAAAAAGCACACTTGCCTGTTCCCTAAGTAGAGAATTACACACAAGGGGTAACCTCTCTTATGTTCTTGATGGTGACAACCTTAGGCATGGTCTGAACAAGAATCTTGGATTCTCGGCAGAAGATCGGACTGAAAATATACGTAGAGTTGGTAAGTGTACTTTTGAAGAACAAAGTGAAACTACCATGAGTTTCATGGATTTACTATTAATTTAAACTTGAGATGCTTAGAGAACCAGACTCTTAGACGACCTGAGGAAAATATGTTGTACAGTTGTTTCAGCTGGACTCTAATGATGAGGTTAATGATTAAACGTCGAGCCATTGATGAAAGGAGTCTTTCACAACAAAACTCTACATTAAGTTATTTAGAGTCACACTAGAGCTTAATTTGGACAAGTTTTAGAATTCAAGTCCAGCTTGAGTTTGGCTGGTGGAATTCTGGATTCTCGCTTGGTTATTTGGGACTCAACTCTGCTCAGATTGATTACACCTATAATCAAAAGAAGATATTCAGTCTTGAAATTTTCCAGGGATATCTACACTTTAGAATTCCTTTTTTTATATTGGGATGGGGGTTGGGGGGGGGGGGGGAGTTAGCGAGGAAGGGAAAATTTGGAAGGAGAAAGGAAAAATGATGAGGTCGAAATTCACCCTTCCTTCATGTCCTTAAAAAGAACTGCTGTGCCTAGCATCCCCGAATACGTAGATAGCATGATGAGCACGCCTCTCGTTATAAATTCACGCATTAGATCTGATGTTTATAATCTTTCATTTGAATTATCATACTAGACGAAAAATGCTCATAGGGATCAGAATTGTGGTCAATATCATGAAGAATGAAGAGATACCATCTATGCTAAAATAAAAGTTGATGCTTTCTTAGAGAAACCATTGAAGACTTTCGACAGATGATTTTTAAGAGTCTATGCTGCTCATCTCTACCTTGAGGCTAATAACTAGTGACTCTTCTGCTAACCACATCTAGAATATCTTGTGTATTTCGACATTTATATATTTGTTAAGCGGAAACAGCTCCAGCCTTGAGAAAACTATGTTTTTATCTTTATTTAACTGTGCAGCTATCATGAAGACAATGACTTAAGTGAAACCAATTATAGTTTCCCATTCATTTAATTTGAATTTTTCTAGATGTTCTGCATTGACGTATGACATATGTTGCATTTCCTACATTTACCTGTCCTGTTTCTAAAATTTTCCAGGTGAAGTTTCAAAGCTCTTTGCAGATGCTGGATTAATATGCATTGCAAGTTTGATATCTCCTTACAGAAAGGATCGTGATGCTTGCCGAGCATTATTTCCGGATAAAAGTTTTATTGAGGCAAAGTTTCCATACTTTACATTCTTATGGAAATATTTGCAATTTTAACTCATTTTATTCGACTTTCCAGGTTTTTATGAATATGCCTCTGGAACTGTGTGAAGGAAGAGATCCAAAAGGCCTGTACAAGCTTGCTCGTGCTGGAAAGATCAAAGGTTGGTATTAGCTTCAGGGTAGTAGCATATACAGTTTCCATCTCTCTTTGAAATCTGGAGTCTTAAAAAAGAAGAGCAACTCAATTGGTTGTGAAGTCTCATTCATGAGATGTTAGACACACAGCGGTAAATTGCACCTGTCAGGTTTTATTCTGATAAAAACCAGGTGTAATATTTGTGTACTGCTTGTTGCCATGCTTCATGTGGTTAAAAGTTGATGAAACTAAAAGTTCATTAACGATAGGACATTTCTCAGAGGACTGATTTGTCTAGTTCAATTCTATCTTTGCCCTGAAACCAGAATGAAATTTTTTTCTCCTATGTCGCACTGGATACCCACGGTGTGGGATAATATTGGGTATGTTGTTGTTGTATGTCGCACTGGATAATTGGCATCATTTCAGTTGGAGTAACTAAGGGCAATTCTTCAGAATTTTGCTTGCCTGTGTAGATGGCAGATTTACATCGGCCTAGGCTGCATTGCTTCAAAACTCTCTTGAAGTTCAGTACCTCAGAGGAAAATGAACTTCTTATAACTCAGAGCCTTTCGTTTTGCAGGTTTTACCGGAATAGATGATCCTTATGAACCGCCGTTGAACTGTGAGGTACCCTGTTACATTCTTTGATTTTAATGTTTTAAGATATATCTTAATTTGCTTCTGTGTTCTTGTAACAACTTTTCTTCAGAAACTGACTGACAATTTCTGGGTGGTGGTTTCTGCTAGATTGAAATACAAGAAAAAGATGGAGTAGTTCCGACACCACATGAGATGGCTGGGCAAGTTGTCACATACATGGAGGACAGAGGCTTTCTGAAAGCTCAGTAACAGGATCGCTGGAGGTAAAATAAGAAAAGACTTGGCACATACAGCACATATTTTTTCTTCAGATTAGTTAGATAGTTAGACGTAAGTAAATGAGTTTGCCTCCCTAGTTCAGTAGGTTCCAGAGATTGTTCCGCAGCTAGTCTTGCGCTCCATGATCACAGGAAATTCCCATTTGGTATATCACAGGCTGCAAAATCACAGGCTGGGTATATAACAGGAGTTATTCAATGACTGGGTATATCACAGGCTGCAAATCTTCTATGTTTTCTGAATTCATTTTATCATTTAAAAGCCATATGCTGTATAGAATCCAATAATGCGAAGCGTAAGATGTACCATCAATTTGCCATTTCTTGAACACAGTATTGTATCTGAGCAATTTGAGAGAACTACCTGATTTGTGAAATCTGTATAATTTATTTGGGTCACGGAAGGCCATTATTCACACTTCTATGGTTGTCTACTGAAAACCGAAGCAACTTGCTTCTGGGGATAACCACACATTGAGTGGCTCTTAGTAGTGCCGTTAGGATCAAGTTGCCAAAGTTTGATCACAAAAACTGCATGTACTAAAAGCTTTTTTTTTTCCTCACCCGATATTCGATATCCGCATTGGGGTTCGGTTTCTCACCTGATATTCGATACCCGCTTTGGGGTTCAAACTAATAAGGAGTGTAAGACCCGTTAAGAGGGGAGCTATTTTCTATCAAGATTTCTTTCCGTTACGAAGACCTTTGTTTAAGGGCGGAGAGATCATATTGGCAGCACTAACCTTGCACCTAATTGGATCAAAATGGCCGCGGTTATCTATTGTAATAATACTCTTTTCGTCTTCAACTAGGCATTTGCGTTTGTGACAATTGGTCCTACGCTCTTCAATATTGAAGATCCAAATGGTTCCTCCCCAATGTATAACTTTCTTGCTTTACAACCTGTTACTAATCAATTATTTTTTAAGTTTATACTCAGACGTACAGAAGAAAAAAGAAAAAGAAAAAAAAAAGCAAATAGGTTCTAAGATTAGTTATTCCCCTCTGTTTACCCTCAAAAATAGATAACAATTGGATTTGTAAGTGGTTTTAAGGATACGCGGATTAACTCGATACAAACGGTAAAATGCGTTAGATTAAATAAATAAAGATATCGTAAATTCAAACCACATTAGGAAGATGATTCTAGCCTCAATGAAATATTCACCTCCGATCCGGACTCACAATGACCAGCACTGATGAACAATAATAAGAACGAAGAAAATAATAGTGTATTGCCTTGGTATGGGTGTGTTACAATGTGTCAAAAGAATAATCAG
The DNA here is from genome assembly GCF_001879085.1 of Nicotiana attenuata. NCBI lineage: Eukaryota > Viridiplantae > Streptophyta > Magnoliopsida > Solanales > Solanaceae > Nicotiana > Nicotiana attenuata. The sequence continues at coordinate 10,714 of NW_017671059.1, read as the reverse complement.
ACTCCCCTTTATATAGTAAGGGAGTTTTACCCCAAGTACACTTCTATAAAAGGTAAGAAATCTTCTATTTAACTAATCACGGGTTCTCTATCGATGCGTGCCGAGATCTGCTCCGTGATATCCAGCCGGTCGCGGATATCACAACCTTCTGTTGGTCGTGCTTGGTTGCCCGACAACGTCCTCTGAAGTCTTTTGGGATTTAGACCGATCCCGGATCATGGCCCCGATATTCTCGAGGGTGGGTGTCACTCCCCCGGACTCTGACTCGACGAGACCCTTGCCTCAGTTCCTCGTCATCATGTCTCTAGCTCGATTTATCTTATCGAAAGCCAGGGTATACCATGAGCTCGGTTTTACCCGCATACAGATAGTTCCCTCGTTCTCGGAGAGTAAGTTGATGAGAAACGACATAAACTCCTCGATTCCTTCTTCAATACGTCGTGACAAAAATGACAAAAAACCAGAAACGTCTTGTCAGTCATGTCATTATGACCTCAACTGCATGTCAGCCGTCGGTTGGCTGTCCCTGGATGCGAAGCGTCGCGGAGCCTCTATAAACATTCCCTCATTCGTTCATTTTTTACTTTACGTCCAAAGTTCTACCCTCGTGCCTTCAGGATTTCACTACCCCTTTTTCTATACTCTAGTAATTTTACCTTCGTTACTCAAGATTCCTTAGTAAATCGTAAGCTTTCACTCGTTCTCTATCCAATCCAACACATATGAGCTTTCAACTTTCAACCTTTCTCTATCTTTTTCAAGCCTTTTCAGATAACAATGGCCAAAACCTCCAAATCTATTCCCCAAAAGGGTGCTTTTACTTCCCAACCGACTGCCGAAATTAATAAGACCATTCCCGATGTGGTCGACCTCGAGAAGTCCACTGCTGACATGTCTACCAATGAATTGGCCGCTGAACCTCCCTTTAAGATGTTCATTCATGGGGGTTGTTCGGTCACCGACGACTTCAAGATTGAGAAGCCTTCTACGTACAGGTTCGACGTGAGGAGGCCTCGAGATATATTTTCTCGATCACCGAAGAGGACTTCCCCATGGTCTGAAAGGACTGCAACTAGGCCGACAAGGACATAGTGCTCCCCGACTCCGAGGAGGCCATTACCACCCATGTTGAGGGATATCTGAGTGTTTACACTTATCCATTTACATTGGGCCCGGTGGAGCCGATCATCTTAGATTTCTGCAGGAGGTATAACAAATGCCTCGGCCAAATTCACCCATCGCTGTGGAGGATCGTGATCATCCTCTGACTCTTTATGAACAAAATCGATGCGTGCACGTTCACCATCGGTCATCTACTCCGCTTGTACAGTCCCCGAATCTTCCAGGGGGGACTGATAAAGCTTGTACGCCGGGCCAACAAAGCCCCATTTTCAAGCATCGACGAGGACCGGGATCGAGGTTGGCAAGGACGCTTTGTCCGGGTGAGGACCGCCGACCTGATACATGCCGAGTGGAGGCCGTTCCCCGAGAAGTGGAACGTATCACGTAAGTAGAACTCCTTTTAAACGTCGATTTTATGTTTTATCTTCCCTTTTCTTATCGGTGTTTGCTGTGGTGCAGCCTTTGCTCGAGTTCCAAACGCTATCCCTCGGCTCAAGGAGTGGATCGAGGATATTGTGTCACAGATGCCCTACTCCGAGCGCTCGTGGTGCAAACTCTCGAGAGACCGTTGGGAGGCCCGTTCCCATGGTAAGATTTCTTTACCGAGCAAGTTGTATTGGGCTTCAGGCCGTCGGGGGTGAGGACTTGCCCATTGACTCCTTTGTTTTGGGGCAGCTAGGGGCTGCAGCAGGAGAGAAGAAGAAGAAAAGAAAGGCTCTGGGTTCCCCGAGTTCAGAGAAGAAAAAGCCAAAGAGAAGATTGGCTCGTAAGCCAAAGGAGAGCTCCAACTCTCAAGCACCATATTCGGACTTGTTCTACCAGCCTAGCGATGAGTCCGAGGAGAAAGAGCCTTTTGCAGCCCGCGATCCCCCCCCCTCCCGAAGAGCAGGGAGCCGTTGAACAGGAGACCCATGACACCAATTTCCCTCTGGTTAGGGAGGTTGATGATAAGGCTGGGGCCGAGACTTCCCGGGATGTCGGTAATGCCCCGAAGGAGGCACTCGGCATGATAGATATTACCGCGTCGCCTTTGTTTACCGAGTCCATCTTCAATGAGGCCCGAACGGTGAAAGAGCAACCTAACGAAAGGGCTCAGAGAGCGAACAATCCCCTCCGCTGCTTTTTTGAAATTATGGACTCAACCGCCCTGGAAGACGTCACCGGGTTAGGTGACTTAGAGGTGGTGAGGAAAAGTTCATCCTCGAAGGTTGGTGGGCCTAACTTGAGCCCGAGGCTGATTAACTGGTTCCTCGCCCCGAGCACGGATCCTGGTCGAAAGCGATCATTTATTATCATTGTTCCGGAGGATTCCCGAGTTCTTTTCGCCCCTGTCAGGATAGCTAGTTACCTCCAGTGTCTTGTAACCGAAGAAGACCAGGCAAAAATGAATGAGGTGGATGTGCCATGCTTGTTCAATGAAGCACAACATGCGCTGAAACGGGTAAGGTGTTATCGTGATCTTTTATCTTTAGATTCAGTTTTTGAGGACTCTAATGCCTTTTCCTTTCCTCATTTTGCAGGCCTCGGTGCTTCACCATGAAACGTTTCTCCGGTACCGGGATGAGCTTAGCCAACTTGAGGCCGAAGTCAAAGAGCTTGCTGAGAAGAGGGACATGTATAAGCTTCTCAGTGAGCAACACGAAGGAGAAGTCAAGAACTTTCGAGCCGAGTTGGATGCGTCTCAGAAATAACATGCCAACCTGGTGGAATAGGTAAAGATTTTTGAAGTTAGTGATGACGAGCTAGACATGGCGACTAACGGTCAAAACCCGCAGGTCCAACAGAAGCTTGACCGGATCAACCAACTCCGAGCCGAGATGGACGTAATCAAGGCAGAGGACGAAGAGTGGAAAGGCAAGATGGATCGTTTGGCTTCAGAAAAGGAGAGTACCCGGTAACAGCTGGCCTCGCAGAGGCCCAATTTTGAACGGCGAGGGAGAAAGCTGAGGCCCGGTTCCCAAAAATTGAAGACCTCCAGTCTCAACTAGGCTTGGCTGTTGCCAAACGGGATACCCTTGCCAAGGAGCTTAAAGTAGCCAAGTTAGTGGCGGAAATAACCAGGGGCGATGCCGAAGAGATGGTGGCCCAGTACAAAGCTGATGCTGAGGCAACCAGGACCGCCTGAAGGACATTGTTGAATATGTGAAGTGGCAGCCCCAAAGGGAGGCTCTCGAGGAAGTTCATGCCCGGGGTTACGACCTATCAACCGAGATCGAAAATGCTAAGAGGCTCGAGGCCGAGGCCAAGATGTTGGCATATCCCGAGGACGAGGAAGGCTCTGAGGGTTCCGGCGGATCCAAGGGCGGAGAAGACCCCGATGGCCCCGGTGATGACCGAAAGCTTAAGACTCGCGGGGGCTTGGTATGACCGAACAAGGCTCGATGTAATTTTTCTTAAGACTCGCGGGGGATTGGTATGACCGAAAGCTTTTCCCGAGGGTAGCCTTTGAACCGATTTGCAAATTTTTAAGGCCTTATGTTTTGGTTACGGGTTTCGGACGTCTCCGAGCTGTTTTTAGGATGGCCGTAAGTTCGGATACTGCCCAATAGGCTTATTACCCCGGGTTTTGTTACTCGAGTTGTTCGGGCATACCCAGGACGACAGTCCCCGAAATAGGGGTGGCCATAACCGTTAAGGTTCGGGCATTGCCTGATAGGTTTTTGTGCCCCCAGGCTTTGACAACCCGAGCCGTCCAAGTTTGTCTTGGACTACAGTCCCCGAGTAGGGATGATCTCTTTGATCCGGACAGAGGTGGCCCTTGGGCTCGATGTCCTTAAGGAACAAAATGTAGTGGTTTTTAGGAGACAAAATATGGAACTATAAGGTAGAAACTTTCTTTCATTTTTGTGCGCAACATACAGGATTGTAAATGTGTACAAGTTTCGTGTTATGGCTTAAGTGGTCTATGTGCGTATGGTTCATTTGACCGTATGACCCTTATAATAAATCCTATCCACCAAGCCTAGACTATTCGAGCACAAAGTTTCCTTCCTTGCTAAAATCATTATCCGAGGGTGATGGCCCCAGTATTCGAGGCGTTCGTAGAGAGGGATCGGATACTATTGATGTGATCCTTGACTCCTGTGCATAACCGGTATTTAATTCTAAGTTTAGCACGATCCACTGTTGCCTCATTAAAAACCTTGCCAGAAAACCCATTTGGGACAAAACCGGTTCAAGGGAAAAAGAGTGCAATACGTGCTTTTAGGTCTAAGAGGTGCATCATTCCTTGGCTGTTACCTGCAAGCGTTAGTCCAATTCGTAATATATGTAATGAAAAGTAATGAATGGGGTCGTACCCTAGCAGTAGTATCGTTTTAAGTGGGTTACATTCCAGCTATTCGGTAGCCGCTCACCGTTCACCGTTACGAGTTTGTATGATCCTTTGTTGGAGATCTCGATTATTCGATATGGACCTTCCCAATTCGGCCCCAGCTTCCCTTCGTATGGATGAAAGAGAGAAGTAAACTTACCTTATTTTTTGGATAACTCAGATCATATCTTGATTTTTCATAGGTTTTCACCCCCAATTAGAACTTGTAAGGGAGAGAAAATCAATTAGGGTTTGTCGGAAATTTTTGGGAGGATTTTTGCAGAGCTTATGTCTGGTTATTATGCCCTATTTTCAGTATAATGTATGAAGAAAATAGGCCTTTAAAAGGCCTCTTTGGATGACCGGAACTGGCCCATTATTGGGCTCTCAAAGCAAGTAGGTGACACACCTACTTGTCACCTAGCCGTCTGCGCAGTCTCGCAAAACTGCCCATATCTCTCTACTCCGATGTGGTTGACAAAAAGTGTAATGAGTTAGAAAATAGACTCATAGATCTTCAATTTGATGGGTGGAACACCGCATAACTCTAAGTATATTGGGAGAAAATCGCAGTTATATTTGACCCAAATTTTCAGTAAAACTTATGAACGTAACTTGTGATGACTTTCATCGACTTTTGTTCCACAACTTACTTGACTTCAAAACATAACACACGACTATTATACGACTAACATAAATCATAACATAACCTCCTTATCATGTTAAGCACCCTAGTCTCACCCTAAAAGTACATGTTATAAATTCCCAAATTGTCGACTTTCGCCAAAACATTGTTTTCCTTAATTCCTTTACCTTCCGAACCTTCCAACCCTCTTTGTACTTTCAAATATTATCTCATTTTTGGTCCTGCATTATTTTGCTTACGATGAAATTTTACGTACGAAAATATAAGGTGTAACATCGACATCAATTAGGTTTAATATGAACATATGAACTAAGCAAACATAGGGAGATCAGGAATCAACTTAGTTATCTACACATGATTCTAAAATTAGGACTTAAATAGAGTAGATGCATTAAAACTGCAGAATGACATTAAGACAAATAGCACGTATGCACGGAACATGAACACAAGCAAAAGGAAATAGAACTGCAAGAGTAGAGAGCACTAACTAGTTGCAAACAAACGAGCAAAGAGTGAGACACTTAAAATCTCATAAATGATTCAATAACAACAATTGAGGGAGAATAGTGAAACCCCAAATCCTCAGTGCTTCAGAGTTCATAAGATCCTCGAGATGGGCTCCGAGCAGTGCTTGCACAGGAGGAGGTAGTTGATAACGTCACAGTAGCCTTGGCTTTCAGCCGGCCACTGAATAATTAGATATATTAGTTGCAGAGCAAAAGAGAGTAAGTGAAGTGAAAGAGACGGTAGTGATTAAGATTCGTCCTTAGGAGAATTGGGGGAGGGGTTTATATAGTGCTCGAAGTACCCAGATCAAAAAAGGAAAACATCAATCAAACGACAAAAGTAAGGAAAGAATATCATGCAAGCCAATTTTGAACCGGATTGGGGCTCAATCAAGCAAACCCCAGTTCATACGAAGAATCAAAATAGCCAAAGATCTGGTTAAGTAAAACCCATGTGACCTTGCATTGGATGTGTTGGACTAAGAATACCGCAAATATTTAGATTCAAAGCCAATGAAGAACTTCCATAAATAAATCGGTACCGAACGAACCAAGCCATGAAATAGAGAAGTAACATTTTGGACTCGAAAAAGGAAAGGAAAATATGGATGATCTCCATGTCATCGGAAATCTGAAGCCACGCCATGTCCTGCCTGATCACCTCTCCCTAATACTTCTTAGGCCACCCTCTACCTCTCCTCGTACCCGCCAAAGCCAACCGCTCACACCTTCTTACGGGGTTATCAGGGCTTCTTCTCCGCACATGCCGAAACCATCTGAGCCTTGCTTCCCGCATCTTGTCATTTATAGAAGCCATTGATGTTTTATACTTCAATACCACAAAAGAGGGGGGTGATTTGTGTGGTGTCCAATTTTTTGCTTAATAAATGTAGAAAGTAAAGAACACAAATATTTTTACGTGGAAAACATCCGGCTCAAAAGGTGAAAAAACCACGACCTACTACTCAGTAGGATTTTCCCCAACACTTCATTAAATCACTGAGCCAAAATAGCATTTACAAAACTCTTTGTAAACCTAAGGATTACCTCTAATCCCGTTGTAGCAACCAGCCTCTAACTGCTACGACAACTTCAAGTTAACTCTAACTTGAATACTCAAAGTACCTATTACAATTGCTTCTAGATAAAGCTGAAAGGTACAATATGAAAACACCTACTACAATTGAACTAGAAATAAAGAAAGACATATAAAACTCTTTATGGAGCTGGTTCTTCAATCTAATTCATGTAGCTTCAGGTTTGCACACTTGAATCACACACGAACTGCTTGCAAAAAACCTTGCTATTTTGCTCTCAATTCACGTTTAACTTCTGCAATTTGTGCAACACATGTAATGTGAGAACATCCTGCAATTTATAGAGTTAGTATATGAATAAATAACTAGAGTTCTGATGCAACTCTTCCTTGGTGGAAGAGTTCTAGTTGATCTCAACTTCTAACTCCTTTCCTATCTTGGATAATGTTCTCTTTGAGTAAGGAGTCCTTCTCCTTATCAATTAAGCAACCTTTTCGATCAGGAGATATTAAATACACCAAGTTAAGCTTATCTCTTTCACGTGCATCCCACATGCTCGAATCTGCCCGTTTTTGTGCACCTGAGGGATGGACCTGGTTCATGCTTGAGTTCCTTTGTCAGTCTTCAAAACTAACCTTTACTTGGGCCAACAAATTCCCCCTTTTTGATGATGACAAACTCTGTGTTTTTCATATGCTTAGGCCCTATTTAAATTCAGCTCAACATCAACACAATCTTAGAAACATTTTTCCTTTTTATCATTTATCATCAAGGGCCAAGTACATTAGGTTATAAACATCACTGTTCAAAGTCTAAACATCACTTATTTAAAGCACAACCTTTTCCCCCTTTTGGCATCATCGAAAAGTTGCATAAGAAAAATGTGAGATAACTAGATTTTAAAGCTTACTCATGGCCACTGGGGCTACTTCAAATGCAAACATGAATTAATAATCATAGATCAAGCTAATAATTTTAACCATCAAAGAAATATAAACAAACAGTCAGAGCAAAAACAGTGAATTTCATTGATGATTTATAAGATTCTACCACAAAGCATAAGAAGAAAGAAAAATACTGAAAACATGAGCAAAAGAAACAAAAAGTCCCAAATTGGGTCACTAGTTGATCTACACTAGGCTAGGATTTAAGGCTTGGAAGAGGTAGGGGCTGGGTTATTTGCTTGGAGAAGTTTCAGCATGTCTTGAAGAATTCCATCATTCTTCTCCTTTTCCCTTGCAAGTTCAGCTCTGAGAACATCTCTCTCAGATTGTACCTCAACCAATCGTGTCTTCAGCCTTGCTATCTCAGCATCCTTTGCCTCGCTCTCCTGTAATAGAGCTCTGACCTTGCAATTGATAGGTGTCCTTTTAGATGAACCAGGTTGGGAATGGCATTAACCTCATAATCGCAAGCAAGCAGAGTATTAACCCCACTTCTTCATAGGTACCTTGAAATGTGCAAGCACGGTTGTGAGAATGAAACCATAGGGAATGGCATGAGTTTTGGTGCCATTGATAACTCTATCGGTAGGTCCGCGACGGTTTCCTGTTTAGATGGAACAGGTTCATCTATATTTTTCCCAAGTTGAACCAACCCCTCAGCAGCTTCGCCAGACCCACTTCCCCCTATTTTGCTCACACTCTCTTCTATTTCAGTAAATTCCTCTACCCAAACAACCATTGCACCAGTTTCTTTTGTTAGACCATCAGGAGTGGGTGAAGAATCAACCACTCTTTTACCCTTTCCCCTCACAGCACTCCTAGCACCCTTGCTCTCTTTTTCTTTTCCCTTTTTATTTTTACCACCAACTTCTCCAGATTCTATAGTCTCAACATCTGCTATAGATCCTACCAGTACAAATCTATTCTCCAAATTTGCAGCAACTTCAGAAATTGTCTCAGGAGTAACTTTAGAATCAGAAGATACCTATTCAGTTTCGAAATACCTACTTTCTTCCCCCTTAGTAGCAGGCTTAAATGAATCTTCAGATTTCTTGGATTCTTCTTCCCTAATTGCTTGTTTATTTTCTTGATTAGCTCTTCTTCAGTGACAATCTTACGAGCCATCATCATTACTCTACTTTTCTTAGAGATTGGTGTGGTTGAAGGAGTGGTAGCAGGTGTGGAAGCGATTTCCTATGGTGGTGATGAAGGATTCCAGAGGTGTTTGACATATCTGGGCTAGGGTACGGAAGATAAGAGAATTAGATTGTGTTTAGAAGATGAAAGAAAAATGAGAGTTTTTGACGGCTTGAGAGAGATAAAGTAAGGAATACAATAAAGCCGATCAATATACAGGGGAATAATTGATGGGGTAGCTATAACTTTTCAGACTCTTAGAAGTTTAATCAAACTGAAATTCAGTTTTGAAGAGACGTTGGCGTGTATCCCTAGAATCTAGATACTTCCATTCGGTTGGGACTCTTTTGAATGGGACTGGTTCACTTGTAACGGATAAGTCCAAAAGAAGTTTGGTATTTGGTAGGACTCTGCTCATGATCCAAATATATTTATTTCAAATTATGCAGAGTGTAGAAAACATACTGTGTTATCTTGATGAACCAGGTTCTTCCCTGAAAATTCTCTTGTGTAAGTCTAAATTTGCCAAAACAGAGAAAATATCATTACAGATTAATGAGTCATTTTAGCACATGGCACAAGAGTATACTATGGAAAGTATGAGACTGAGCAAGATTTAATCTAATTATACACAATTTACAGACTTCCTAACCAAATTTTTTCAATTTATCTTTTTTCATTTAGCCTTGAACTGGTCCTTTTAGGTGATCTTAATCATCCCTAATTCCAACCTGTTCCTATCAAAGTGATCTCTACTTAAGGCTTTTGTGCAGATGTCAACAATTTGCTTGTCAGTAGCACAAAACTCCACAGTTATCAAGCCTTTCTCATAGTTGTCCCTTAAAAAAATGGTGCCTAACATCTATATGCTTAGTTCTCTTATGATGAACCGGTTTATTTGTCATACTAATAGCACTAGTGTTATTACAAAAAATAGGGATGCAACCACATCAATTCCAAAGTTCAATAATTGTTGTTTGACCCACAGCAATTGAGCACAACATGAAGCAGCAACAACATACTCTGCTTCAGCAGTAGATAAGGCCACTGAATTTTGCTTTTTTGGTAGCCACAAGACATGAACCAAGGAAGTGTTCCATACCTGAGTTTGTCTTTCTATCCACAAGGAAACCTGCATAATCAACATCAGCATATCCCACTAGGTTAAAATTACTACCTTTTGGATACCAAAGGCAAAGGTCAGTGGTGCCTTTCAAGTATCTCAATATTCTCTTGACAGCAAGCAAGTGGGACTTCTTTGGATTTGCCTGAAATCGAGCATAAAGACCTATACTGAAAACAATGTCAGGTCTGCTAGCAGTAAGATACAAAAGAGAAGCAATCATTCCCCTATACAACTTCTGATCAACAGATGAACCAGGTTCATCTATATCCAATTTCGTGGATGTTGCAATAGGAGTGTCAATTTGTTTAGATGTTCCTTCTTGGTTTTGTTATTGAGGAATAGATTCATGGACAGGTTTCCTCGAGGTTTGAGGATCAGTTCCTCTCTAGTCAGTTCCCCCTGTCATGTTGCTTTGGGTGGAAGGACCTGTTCCATCATCTGTTCCTTCCTGTGATGCATCTTCAGGCTGGATTGTGGTTTCACCATTTGAATTTCTTATCAGCCCAATCTCTTCATTATCTTGTTCTTGCCTCTCAGAAAGAATGTTAGTTTTAAAAAAAATATACATTTTTTCTACACACATAGTTCTTTTGCTGTATATCTTATAAGCTTTACTATGTGAAGAATATCCCAAGAATACTCCCTCATCACTTCTGGGATCATACTTACCTAGGGAGTCTTTGCCATTATTGTGCACAAATCACTTGTATCTAAATGCCCTAAGATGGGATATATTTAGCTTTCTCCCTTTAAGTGACTCATAGGAAATCTTCCTAACAAGGGGTCTAGTCATGCAACTATTTATGATGTAGCATGCAAAAATGCAGCAAACTAGCATTTCAAATTCAGTTCCATGATCAGCCTAAATGATGCATGTTGATTA